>NC_133650.1:129948567-130248567 GCF_009905375.1 Apium graveolens | reverse complement strand
CCAATGTAACATCACACAGGCGGCCCAACAAGGCCCAATAAACAAAAAAACCAAATGGCATAACGAGGCCACAGGGAAGGCCCAATAACAGAGCCCAACTGCAAAGCCCAACAACTAAAACCCAAAACCAAGCCCAAATCAAAACACAGTCGCACAACTATACAGCCACACACGCGCCATCGCGCCACACACACACATATATACACTGATACACACACACATACTGATACACATACACACACATTAATACACACAATCAAACACATACAAACATAAACACATACATAATCATATGTATGTATATATATATATCAGCAATATAGAAATCGAACCAGCCAAGCTACAGTTAAGCGGCGGCTCACCGGAGAATTAGCCGGACAACGAGGGGAAGACGAACGAAGTCCAGGGAAGCAAAAACGGAAGGAAGAAAATAAGAGCCGAGAGAGAGAAAATGAGAAATTGGGAGGGAGAGACGCGAGAGAGATGAAGAGAGGAGGGAGAGAAACGAGTGCAGGGGGTGGGGGGTATGGTTGTTCATTATTTTTTTTTCAATTCATAAGCACCTGACACGTATCCATGAATAAACGAGAAGTAAACACGTGTCCTGCAATAGCGCTTTGCCCCGAAAATTTGAAATTAACGAATCGAGGTGTACGAAAAATGATTTCAGAAAATTACAGAAATAATCTAAAAATGTCATAAATATCCCGAAGTTTACGGAAACATTAATTCGAAATTTTAAAATGACTTTTAAGGTGCACGCTATACCCGCTTTTTAACAATTAAACGAAATGACGCGCGGGTAAAATTAATCCAAAAAATTTCTAACATAATTTTAAAATTCTCAGAATAATACGTACTTAATAAAATATGAGTTTCATGATTTTTTAAGATTTCCAGAATTAAATATGAATTTTACAAATAAACATAATCAGAAAATCATTTAAAGATAAATAATTAGTGAAATATTGATTTCTCAATTTTATAAAGTCATAAAAATAATTATTGAAATTATAAAATTATAAAACCAATTTTATAAATAATCCAAATATTTATGGAATTAAAACTGTAATAAAATCACTTTGACAAGCGAAATAAAATCGTATAACTCAATAATAAATCACACAATCCAATCCCACATATCAACGGATCACAAATAAATAAATAACAATTAACAACTGCTGCTAAAATCAATACACACTTTTATTTAAACCTTTATTACACTTTGAAAATATTAAAAAATAAAAGAATATACACGAGTCGTTATACCACAAGCCAAAGAAGACAAGGACAAGAGCAATGAAGAAAGTGAAGTATGCGACTCTCAGATCCAAGACACTAATCAAAGCCAAATCTACATTCAACAAGGGAGACATGTTGTATATCTGTGACATCAAGGAGTTTTCTGACATAAACCTTTACTTAGATGAATTGGATGAAGTTAGAAGAATTGATGCTCACAGACATCTCCCTGAAAGGCTGGTATTCAAATACAAGGGAGGAAGAGAGATCATATGGCCACTTCACAGGATCCTTCTAGAAAGCCAGTATATTTTGATAAAGGTCTACTCTTCATTTAAAAAGAACTTTGGGTATAATGTGACTGCAAGAAGACTAGTTCTAAAGAAGATTGAGGAGCTGAAGAGTACTAGAGCCAAAGATGCACTTCCAAAAACTCTATCTATTCCCTTTACAGGAAAGAGAGTGCATCTAAGGCCCTATTAGCTGATGGAATTCAGGGATGAAAAAAGAGTTAGAAGATTCTTCATATTGGAGGACCAATTGAGTATCTCTAGTAATGAGACACTTTTGGGAATACAGGAAATGCTAAATCTCTCAGAAGCTGATGAACTTGAATTCCAAAGACAACTCCAGAACCAGATTGAAGAAAATAACAGAAGGCTTGGAAAGAAATTCAGACAATTAAGGAAATATATCTATATGCTAAGACTAGAGGAGCACTTTGATAATTACTGTGAGCAATTTCTTTGTGAACTTTATATTGTTCAATTTTCAGTAAACTATAGCACTTATAAGTTTTATCTACTATTTTTTAATATGTATTTTTAGAGTGTTTTGTTATCATCAAGTTTCTCTTAATTTATGGCTACAATTCCAGTAGATATAAATTGGGGGAGATTGTTAGGAATATGTTGTGTACTTGATGATAAGCTAAACAAAACACCTTAGTAGATTTAACTTTGTGAATTTTGTAGCACCCGACGGATGATCAATTATAGTCCTGGCGGATGATTCAATATAGTCCCGACGGATGACTAATTGATATCCACCGGGTGAGTAGGTTATGTAACAATAAGTAATGTAGCACATTTCTGCAAACAACTTTATGTAGATTCTGTAGTAGCATATGAGTCATGTTGTCTTCTAGTAGATATGCGGAATAGGTTGATTAATTGTAAATATTAGATGTCTTATAATTCTGCATAAATAAAATGGAGTCAAGTATCAAATAGCTACCTGACGGATGATCAACAAAGATACCCGACGGATGATCAACAAGGCTACCCGACGGATAACAAGCATGTACCCGACGGATGATCAATTCAAATATTCGTTGACAGTGACAACACAGTCACATGCGTTGGGTGTTTGTAAAAGGATGTGGCAGCTTGTTTAGCAGGGTTTTGAGAACAAAGAATGTTATTCCCTAATAATACAACAGAAGGGGGGTTGAAAGTAATTCTGGCTACTTTTTGAGATTTATGAAAAATGGTTCTAACTTAATTTATATCTAAATGTTTGATTTACAAAGTGCGGAATCCAGAGTTAAGTTAATCAAATATAAAGTAATAAAAACTCAAGTCTTTAAAACTTTCTGGTGGATTTGAATGTACCCACCAGATATATATATATATATATATATATATATATATATATGTTATGGATAAAAAACTAAGGTTATTATTTGCTGTATTTATTGCTAAGGTTCAGGAGCTCAAGGCCTTTAATGGCTGCTCTCGTGTTTCGTAGCTTAACACTGCCTTTACGAGATGCATACGTATCTCTGTGAATTAGAGAATCAAGCCAAAAAATGTAGTTCTGATTTGTGGGGCGAGGCCCCTTATATAGATGTGGGAGTCCTTGAATTGGACTTGGTATAGGAGACTTGGTGGTCAAGTCTCTAAATTAGGATGGACTTAGGAGTCCTAGGAAGTAGGAAGCTGATTTCTTATCCTATGAGGTTCCTTGGAGGCCGATCTACAAGGATTTATATCCCCACTAGGACTTATCTTAATAGATGTTTTTCTCCCTTATTAGTTAATTACTAAATTAATTAATAATCAGGGTTTTGGGCCTTCTTTGTTCCATCAGGCCTGATCTGGTCCATCAGGCCTGATCAATGTGTTAATCTTTTGGTCTGAATATCATACATCTTCTTATTGGGCCTAGCAGCGTACATCTTGTATAATCAATGTAATATTTAATTACACACTCAGGATTTATCTATCCCTATCATTTGCCCCCCAACTTTTGGGAAACAGAGACTAGGTTTCGCAGAAGTTAAGTTCATTTGTTCCCTTGCAGGGTATCGTTTTTGCGTAAAGTGTGGAGCGACCTACACATTTACTATAATTTATTTTTATCCCTTTTTATTTAGAAATTATCTTAATTTCCAGGAATTTTTCCTCAATTTTCTGGAATTTCTCCATTTATTTTGGGATTTTTCTCAATTTTCTGGAATATTTCCTTTTATTCGTGGATTTTTCCTCAATTTTCTGGAATATTTCCCTTTATTCTGGGATTTTTCCTCAATTTTCTGGAATATTTCCCTTTATTCTGGATTTTCCCTCAATTTTCTGGCTTAAAATTGATCAGGATGTATGCAAAATCGATCAGGATTCCTGATCGATTTCGATCAGGATCCTGATCGAACTAGCTCAGAAAGTAACACTCTAGTCGATTGAATCTTCGACCAGGATCTATGCAGAATCGATCAGGATTCCTGATCGATTTCTATTAGGATTCTGATCGAACTAGCCCTCAAAATAACACTCTTGTCAATGGTATCTTCGACCAGGATCTATGCAGAATCGATCAGGATTCCTGATCGATGTCGATCAGGATTCTGATCGAACTAGCCCTCTAAATAACACTCTAGTCGATGGTATCTTCGACCAGGATCTATGCAGAATTGATCAGGATTCCTGATCGATGTCGATCAGGATTCTGATCGAACTAGCCCTCAAAATAACACTCTAGTCGATGGTATCTTTGACCAGGATCTATGCAGAATCGATCAGGAATCCTGATCGATTTCGATCAGGATTCTGATCGAACTAAGTGAACTTCTACACTTCTGATCGAATAAAATATCGATCAGGATTCTTTTAACTGTCGATCAGGACTCTGATCGAACTGAGTGAATTTCTACCCTTTTGATCGAATAAAATGTCGATCAGGATTCTTTTCTCTGTCGATCAGGACTTTGATCGAACTGAGTGAATTTTTACCCTTTTGATCGAATGAAGTATCGATCGGGATTCTATTCTGTGTCGATCAGGACTCTGATCGAACTAAGTGGATTCCTACCCTTTTGATCGAATGAAATATCGATCAGGATTCTTTTCTTTATCGATCAGGACTCTGATCGAATCATTTCTTTAAGATTCTGGTCAATTTTTGACCCTTCCTTTTCCATTGGTGCTTCTAGATTATTCCTAACACTTCTTGAAAATAGGCTTTTTAAGTTGGGCCTGGCTATATGGGCCTAAAAATTCCTCGTATTCCGAGCTTTTCGCATATATAAGAGAAGTATGAAGTGAGAACCCTCACTTTACTCCTCATTTCTCAAACTTCCTCTCAAAATTCTCTTTAGAATCCTATCTTAAGAAGGCGATTTCCGGCGACTTTAGCCACCGCAGCTCCACCTTTCTCAAGTTTTTTTCTGGGTTTCAAGCATTCATCCGAAGTATATCAATGGCGGATCGTGACTTGGCTCGTTTGGGGAAGATGAATATTTCTAAGAGAGGTACAAACATTCAAATTCAATCTCCGTATACTTCCTTAATTGACATGATAAACTCTAGAGGTGATGAATATCCTTCTTTATCTGAATTAGATTCGTATAATCATGGTAACACCTTTCATGAATTATAGGATAGAATTGAGTCCCTGAATACCCTGTATAAACTTCCACCTTATCTTAGGATTACCCCAGCTGCCCCCGGGGATAGGACATGTAACTGGGAGGGGTATACCTTGTTTATTTATCGAGGAGCCCTGAGCGCGGGTCTTAGGTTTCCGTTTCATGAATTTATTCCCCGTTTGCTTGCAGATGTAAAAATTAACCCTTGCCAACTTCCCCCTAAGGCATGGAGGAATATTCTATGTTTTATGGTTCTTTGTCTTAGAAACAGTTTTCCTCTTTCTGTAGCTGTCTTTAGGAAAGTTTTTCAATTTTATAATAGTTCCATGAGTGAACCGGGCTGGGTTTTGATTCGTCAACTGCCCAAAATTCCCCATATTTTTGATAGCAACTCCATAGTAGAGAACAACCCTAAATGGAGGGATGAGTTTGTTAGGCTGACCTGGGATGAGGGTGATTGGGCCACACTCTTCCGTAGGCCCTTTTACAAAGTATCAGATGGGAGTCCTGGTAGTATCAGGTTAACTGATGAGGAGGAGGTGGCCTATCAAGCCTTAATTTCAGATGATGGGAAAACAGACACCTGGACCCTTTTAGAGGAGTTTTCCTTGAAGAAAGTTGGTCTCTCTCAGCCCAGTGATAAGGGTAAATTTATACCTGCGTAGCTATCTTTCCTTCCCTTTAATTGCAATTTTATTATCTTCTGAAATTTAATATTCCTTCTACTCTTTCTTTTAGCTTGTGAGGCTATTAATAACGTCAACAGGCCTAAGGAGGGGGAATCTGGCCGCCAAAAGAGGGCCAAGCTAAACAGGGACCCCAGGGGCAAGCCTGATGCTCCTGCTTTCCTTAAGCCCCACGTCCCTGTTATGGAGCTGGGGGATGACGTGGATCCTCCACTTAAGGCACATTCCTTCAGTCCTAACTGGGGCTTTAGGAGAAGTGACACGGTGGTTGGATCCACCAAACATGCTAAGGATTTGTCGTACCATTCCATCACTCCCCATGACTTCACTGACATCGTTACAGGGAGTGACATCGAGACTATCGAGCTTCTGGGTTCACAGGCCCAAGCTGCGGTAACTTTCTACTCTTTCTTTCTTTTTAAATTCCAACTTTCTCGCATTTCAATGAACTTGTGTTAACTCATTTTTCTTTGCAGAGTAACACCTATTTCCAGGCGGCCCTCCGTCAGGCTAGGTCCTGGAAGGGTAACTCTGATGAGTTTGAGAAGGAGATGAAGAAATGGGAGGAGAGAGCTAAAGTCCTGGAGAAGAAGTTGGACACGAAGAAGGAGGAGCTGGCTAAGGCTCATTCTGAGCTGGTGAAACTGAGGAGCGATAAGGAAAAACTCATCGATGATTACATGGATTCTGACAAGTTTAGGAATCTCATGGAGATAAATGATGAGGGTCTTTATTCCCTTCAGTTTACTCAGGGATGGGATGCGGCCGTAAAGGCAGTTTCTGAGAGGCATCCAGGCTTAGTTGACCCTAAGGACTTTGTAAGTCCTGAGCAGGCTGAGACGGAGGACAACATAGATGCCCTCTTCAACTCCCCTCAGCCAGATGATCGCATCTTGGATCCTAACACTGCTTCTCCTCCTGCTTCTCCTGCGAAGGATGCTGAAGGTGCTGATAAGGAGCAGGGGAATGAAGGCTCCCGCATGGAGGAGTAGTTTTTCTATTTTGTAATTTTATCCTTAACTTATGTCTGAACTTTGTTTGTATCAGAACTTATTACCCTTTGGGGTTATTTCATATGCTGCTTTCCTTATTCGCATATTTCTCCTTTATCTTTCCAATACTTAATATGCATTTAAACTTGAACTAATTGGCCCTTTGAGTTGTGCAACATGCACTCTTATAAAAGAATCTTTGAAGTCTTCTTCTTTCAATGATCAAAGCATGATTTTTTGTTAAAACCACACAAGGTATTATCACAACTTAAACATCCATAGGTCAAAATAATTTCAAACTTATTAATATGAAGTATAGTTTTCCAAAACCTTGTATAGTATGGGTTCAACCCTTAACAATAATAATGACCCGACAATGTAAATTCTACTGGAATATAAAATCCTACGCAAGCAAAGCTTCAAGGTGCTTTTCAACCTATTTGTCATCTTGACAAGTGATAATCATACTCATTTGCCCTACACATAGTAAACCTTCAGGTTTTGTGCATGCCAGGTTCTCGGGACTTCAAAACCATCCATAGTCTCCAGCTTGTAGGTTCCTCTACCTTGAACACTCTTGACTTTGTATGGCCCTTCCCAATTTGGGGCAAGCTTCCCTTTCTGTCCTACACCAGAAGCTTCTATCTTCCTCAAGACTAGGTCGCCTTTTTTGAAAAATCTTTCTTTAACTCTCAGGTTGTAGTAGAATGAAGCCTTTTTCTGATATTCTACTATTTTCGCATGTGCATCATCTCACACTTCATTAATTAAGTCCAGGGCTAACCTTTGTCCTTCCTCATTCTCCTCAGCATTGAAAGCTTGAATCCTGGGAGAGGAACGTGATATCTCCACGGGAACAACTACTTCCGCCCCATATGCTAACATGAAGGGAGTTGCTCCAGTCGTGACTCTACAGGTAGTCCTATAAGCCCACAATATTGGGAGTATCTCATCCACCCAATCATTCCTCGATTTCTCGATCCTCTTCTTTAGTCCATCTAGGATTATTCGATTTGCTACCTCCGCTTGCCCGTTGGCTTGCGGGTGAGCCACAGAGGTGAACAGTAACTCAATTTCATTTTCTTCACAGTACTTCTTGAACTCCTCATTGTTGAATTGTGTTCCGTTGTCGGTGACTAGGATGCGGGGAATTCCATACCGACACATAATATTTTCCCACAGGAATTGTGCAACCTGCTTAGTTGTGATTTTGGCCAAGGGTTTGGCTTCAATCCACTTAGTGAAATAATCAATGGCTACAATCAGGAACTTCCTTTGTGCCGTGGCCATGGGGAAAGGCCCAAGTATATCCATTCCCGACATAGCAAAGGGGATGGGTGAGTTAATGGAGGTCAACATCTCAAGGGGTTGTCTAACAATAGGTGCATGCTTCTGACAACGGTCACACTTCTTCACATATTCTTTGGCATCAGCCATCATTTCTGGCCAATAAAAGCCTAAACGGGTTATTTTATGTGCTAATGCTCTGCCCCCCAAGTGTTGTCCACATATGCCTTCATGTACTTCTTCAAGAGCCTAACGTGCCTCATCAGGCCTGAGACACCTTAAGTAAGGAACTACAAAAGATCTTTTATATAAAATCCCATCTATTAAAGAGTATCTTAGTGCTCGAATAACCAATTTTCGTGCTTCAGTAGCATCATTTGGTAACAGCCGGTTTGAATGTGAGCCTTAATGGGATCAATCTATGATGTCCCCAGGCTTATAGGAGCCACAAGCTTAACATCAATGCTCCGTGTTTTCAAAACGCGATAGTATACACTTCCAGAACTTTCTTCCATCTCAGATGAAGCAAACTATGACAACGCATCTGCCTTAGCATTTTCCTCCCTTGGAATGTGCTAAACATGGCATTCATCAAATTGGGTCATCACGACCCTTACTAGGCAGACATACTTAGCCATCGTCTCATCCCTTGCCTCAAACTCTCCCTTTACCTGGGATATGACCAACTTCGAGTCTCCGCAGACTTTTAACTTCTTGACTCTAAGTGTCCCTGCTAAGCCAAGACCAGCTATCAGAGCTTCATATTCTGCCTCATTTTTGGTGGTTGGGAAGTCTAGCTTCATGGCATACTCAATTAAGAACCCATCAGGGCTTTGTAAAACCAAACCCGCTCCACTTGAATTCGTTTTTGATGCTCCATCAAAATAGAGAACCCAGTATTCTTTTCCTTATTAACCTTCTCTTTATCCCCCTTATCAACTTCCTCATCTTGAAGTATGTTATCTTCCTGCCCCCCCCCCCCCGACTTCTTGGTTGGGTATAGTACATTCCACCACGAAGTCAGCTAGTGCCTGGGCTTTTATTGCCGTTCGTGGCTTATACTTGAGATCGAACTCTCCCAGCTCTATTGCCCACTTGATCAATCTCCCACTTGCCTTGGGACTGTGAATGATATTTCTCAGGGGCTAATTTGTTAACACCTCAATCTGATGAGCCTGAAAGTAAGGACACAGTTTTCTTGAAGCCATTACCAAGGCTAGAGCAAATTTCTCAATAGTTGAATAATTCAACTCAGTACCATGCAGAATTTTGTTGACATAGTATACGGGTTTCTGGACTTTCAGTTCCTCCTTAACCAATACAGCGCTCAAGGCACTCTCTAAAACAGCTAAGTACAAGAATAAAACTTCATTCCAAACTGGCTTGGCCAACAATGGGGCCTGCGCCATATATTTCTTCAATTCTTCGAAAGCCTTTTGGTTTTCCTTACTCCATACAAAGTCCTTAATATTTTTTATTGACTTGAAGAATGATAGGCACTTGTCTCCTGACTTGGAGATGAATCGTCCCAATGCAGCAACCCTTCCGGTGAGCTTCTGAACATCCTTGATAGTTTTTGGTGGTTCCATGTCCGGGATTGCCTTTATTTTATTAGGGTTAGCCTCGGTCCCCCTCTTGGAGACCATCAATCCCAAAAAATTTCCAGATCCTACTCCGAATGCACACTTTGTAGGATTTAACATCATTTTGTGGTACCTTAGGACCTCAAAAGCTTCCCTTAAATGGGCTATATGATCAGTCTTTATTAGACTCTTGACTAACATGTCATCAACATAAACTTCCATAGTCTTTCCAATAAGATTCTTAAAAAATTTATTTACCAACCTTTGATAGGTGGCTCCTGCATTCTTGAGACCAAACGCCATAACAAGATAACAATAAACACCAAAGTCAGTGATGAATGATACCTTTGGAATGTCGTCCTGGTGCATTTTGATCTGATTGTATCCACTAAATCCATCCATGAAACTCAGCATTTCATGCCCAGCAGTGGCATCTATCAAAGTATCGATCCTTGGTAACGGAAAACAGTCCTTAGGACAGGCATCATTTCGATCAGTGAAGTCCACACACATCCTCCATTTTCCATTAGCCTTCTTCACCATTACAGGGTTTGCTAACCACTCTGGAAATTGAATCTCCCCAATGAAACCAGCCTCCAAGAGCTTCTCCACTTCCTGTTTTATAGCTTCTTGCCTTTCTGGAGCAAAACTTCTTTTCTTTTGTTTCACTTTCTTCCGACTTGGGTCCACATTCAGCTTGTGAGTAATCAGTTCCGGGTCTATGCCTGGCATATCAGCTGCTGACCATGCAAAAATATCACTATTTTCTTGCAAAAATCTCACCAACTTTCCTCTAAAAGGCTCCTCGAGCGTTGCTCCAATAAAAGTCACCTTCCCAGGATCTTCGGGGGCCAAAGGAATTGAAACCAAATCTTCTGTTGGCTTTCCCCTTTTCTCATTATTCTCTCGGATATCCAGATCTTAAATAGGAAGAACCTGCCCCCCAACTCCATATGCCCTCAAAGAGGACACATAGCAACTTCTAGCCATTTTTTGATCTCCTCTTTCTTCTCCAATCCCATCTCGAGTCGGAAACTTCATAACTGAATGATAAGAAGAAGGGACTGCCTTAAAGGCGTGTATCCCTGTTCTTCCCATGATAGCGTTATAGGTCGAACTAGCCTTCACCACCACAAAGTCCAACATCTGAGTTGCTTGCCTTGGTTCCTTTCCTATGGTTGTTGGCAACTTGATTATTCCTTCTACGGGGCATTCCACTCCTGCGAATCCATATATCGGCATGTCGGTTGGGGTCAATTGGGAATCATTATATCCCATCCTTAAAAAGGTGTCATGGAGCAAAATATCCACTGAAGCACCATTATCCACAAGGACCCTTCTTACCGGGCTGTTCCCTATTATCTGGGTTATGACCAACGAGTCGTCATGGGGAAATTTCACACCCTCCAGATCAGAATCATCAAAAGACATTGTTACTCCTGTCCTGGCCCTCTTCGGGGCTTCCCCAACAATATGCATAACTTCTCGAGCATACGCTTTCATGGAGTTCTTGGATAACCCAGCAGCAGTTGGTCCTCCAAAGATTGTGTTGATCACAGGCCCTTGGGGGCGCGATCCTCTGAAGATTGTATTTATCACCGGTCCCCTAGGTTGGGGATTTCACCCCTGATCTTCTTGATCTCTCCTTCGGTCATCAAAGTTCCTTCTCACGTTGTTGCTTCTATCCCCTCCTTCTCCAGTATAATTGTTGAATCTTCCTTTTCGAATGAGGAACTCAATTTCATCTTTTAGTTGCCTACACTCATCAGTGTCATTACCAACATCTTTGTGAAATCTACAATACTTGCTCTTATCTAGCTTGGCAGGATCAGTCTTCAAGGGCTTAGGCCAACGAATATCTCTATCTTTCTCGATCTCCATCAAGATCTGGCTTCTAGGAGCATTTAGCTTAGCGTATTCAGTGAACTTTTACCTAGGTCCTCCTTTCTTGGAGGTTGAATCAGAGTTTTGCTCGGTTCTAGGATACTTGTCCTTAGAAATATACTCCAGATCAGTTTTCCGCTTCTTGCCTCCAGTGGGCTCATTACTTACTACGGTCTTCCTCATGCTTTCTTCAACCTTGATATACTTCCCTGCCCTATCCTGGAGCTGCAACATGCTTTCAGGGGGACGTTTGGCCAAGGACATCTTAAAAAACTCATCCCTAGTTCTTTTTGCAGTGCTATCATGGCTACCTTATCATCAAGGTCTGGGACTTTTAAAGCCTCCTTTGTGAAATGATTCAGATAATCTCTTAAGGATTCTTTTATTCCCTGCACAATGCTCATAAGAGATGCTGAACTTTTCTCATAAACTCTCCCACTGATGAATTGCTTAATAAAAGCCTGACTTAATTCTCTGAATGACCCAATAGAGTTTGGGGGCAAGCGACTATACCACCTTTGAGCCATACCCGACAGGGTTTGAGGAAAGGCCCGACACTTAATAGCATCATTCACGGGCTGCAACAGTAGTGCATTAGAGAATGTTCTAACATGATTAGCGGGATCTCCCGTGCCATCATAAGCCTTGATAGTTGGCATCTTAAACTTCCTTGAGATATGGGTATTCATTATTCCTTCAATGAAGGGTGGAGTAGGATCATCAGGATCTCCAAGGGGAAGAAGATTGCTTGGATCAGCCCTTGGGACAACAACCCTTCTCTGTACTGGAGCATCCCGGTCTATGACAGGAGGAGGATTTCTCCCCCTAGGAGGTGCTTGGGGTCTGGTGGTCTGGTGCCCCTCCAAATCGCGCCTCAGCCTTTGAATCTCAGCCTCGTGAGCCCTGATCCTTTCCTGCACTTCTTGGGGATTCGTCCCTTGGGTGCTTTGAGGACGTTGGCTTCCATTAGCCATCGGCTCTTTGCCAGCACGCCTCCTTCTTGGGGCTACTTCATCATCCGAAGACTCGGAGTCTCTTTCAGTGTAAGGACCAGAAAATTCCCGATCCTCAGGGATAGGAGCCAAACCTCGTATGTAGGCGGGTGATTGCCCTCATGCTTCACTCCGCCCAGCATGTCCGCTTTCTCCAACCTCGGGGTAAAGGGGCATCCCATAAGGGGGGTTAGTAGTAACAACAGTTGAATATTCATACCCGATAGGTCGAGAATTCATAGGTGCATGTACTTGTTGAACTTGAGGATTCGTACCTTGAGTAGCCGAGGGGATCGTCCCTTGTTGCTGAGGTTCAGTTGCCCCTATCTGGGCTTCTCCTTGTGTGGTTGTATAGGTTGAGTGGGGAGGCACCTCCACAGTTGAAGAAATCACTTGGGTTGTCCCCGTTGGTGTTCCTCCTTCAAGGGCTCTAACTCTTCTCCGTGTTCTCGCCATGGTGATTGTTGTGCCTTTCCCACAGACGGTGCCAAATGTTATGGATAAAAAACTAAGGTTATTATTTGCTGTATTTATTGCTAAGGTTCGGGAGCTCAAGGCCTTTAATGGCTGCTCTCGTGTTCCGTAGCTTAACTCTGCCTTTACGAGATGCCTACGTATCTCTGTAAATTAGAGAATCAAACCAAAAAATGTAGTTCTGATTTTTGGGGCGAGGCCCCTTATATAGATGTGGGAGTCCTTCAATTGGACTTGGTATAGGAGACTTGGTGGTCAAGTCTCTGAATTAGGATGGACTTAGGAGTCCTAGGAAGTAGGAAGCTGATTTCTTATCCTATGAGGTTCCTTGGAGGCCGATCTACAAGGATTTATATCCCCACTAGGACTTATCTTAATAGATGTTTTTCTCCCTTATTAATTAATTACGAAATTAA
Organism: Apium graveolens; assembly: GCF_009905375.1. Classification (NCBI taxonomy): domain Eukaryota; kingdom Viridiplantae; phylum Streptophyta; class Magnoliopsida; order Apiales; family Apiaceae; genus Apium; species Apium graveolens. The sequence goes on along the minus strand of NC_133650.1, from coordinate 130,235,146 downwards.
TTAATAATCAGGGTTTTGGGCCTTCTTTGTTCTATCAGGCCTGATCTGGTCCATCAGGCCTGATCAATGTGTTAACCTTTTGGTCTGAATATCATACATCTTCTTATTGGACCTAACAGCCTACATCTTGTATAATCAATATAATATTTAATTACACACTCAGGATTTATCTATCCCTATCAATATATATATATATATATATATATATATATCAAGAGAACCCTGTGAAGCTTGAATAGCTCACAGCTGCTTTACAAGTGAACAACTAAACTTGCAGAGAAATGCTATAGGATGCTGCTTACAAATGTTTATCTGAATATTTGTTTTTGTTTAGTCTATTGTTGTTACTGTTCTACTTGATACACTTGGTTTATATATCACCAAGTTTACATAGAATAAGACAAGATGATAAAACAAAAACTATCAAGTCAAACTCCATGCTGCTTCACTACTCTATTCCAGCACCTTTAAAAATCTTCATAACTTGCATGGAAATGGTAATGCTTCTTTATTCTCAAAACCCTGCTAAACAGGCTTCCACGTTCCTTTTTCAAACACTCGACGCATGTGACTGTGTTGTCACTGTCAACAGATATTTGAATTGATCATCCATCAGGTACATGCTTGTTATCCATCGGGTAGCCTTGCTTATCATCCGTCGGGTAGCTTTGTTGATCATCCGTCGGGTAGCCATTTATCACTTGACTCTATTTCATTTGTGCAAGATTACAAGATATCTTATATTTATATTTAATCAACCTATTCTGCACATATACTAGAAGTCTACATGATTCATAAGCTACTACAGAATCTATACAATGTTGTTTGTAGAAATGTGCTACATGACTTATTGTTACATAAGCTACTCACCCGATGGATATCAATTAGTCATCCGTCGGGACTATATTGAATCATCCGTCGGGACTATAATTGATCATCCATCGGGTGTTGCAAAATTCACTAAGTTAAATCTACTAAGGTGTTTTATTTAGCTTATCTTCAAGTACACAACATATTTCTAAGAATCTCCTCCAATTTATGTCTACTAGAATTGTAGCCATAAATTAAGAGAAACTTGCTGATAAAAAAACATCCTTAAGATACAGATTGTGTTAGTCCCTTAACAATATGACAAGAATTACAGAAGGGGGGTTGAATGGAATTCTTGAAACTTTTTCTTGAAAAAAAATGTTCTAACTCGAATATATATATATAAGTGTGAATTGATTAGCACAATGCGGAGTAGTTACTTAAATGAATCAAATCATAAGTAATTAAAAACAAGAGTCTTTAAAAACTTTCTGGTGGATTTGAATGATTCCACCAGAGATATATATTATATATTGAGAGAACCCTGTGTGCAAAATGCTCACAGCTGCTTACAACAAGTGAACAACTAAGAGTACAGAGAAATGTTAAGAATTCTGCTTACAAATGTTTCTCTGCTTTGTTGCTTAGATCGATTGTTCCTTAGTTGCTACTTCTTGGTTTATATATCACCAAGATTACAAAGTAATGAGACAGGATAATAAAAAAAAACTATCTAGCCTATTACAATGCTACTTCATTACTCTATTCCAGCATCTTTGAATATCCTCATAATAGCATGGAAATCGCAATGCTTCTTTGTTCTCAAAAACCCAGTTGAATAGGCTACCACATTTCATTAGCATCCACTCGACGCATGTGATTGTGTTGTCACTATCAACAGATATTTGAATTCTTTATCCGTCGGGTTCATGATCATCCGTCGGGTTGTCTAGTTGATCATCCGTCGACTTCATTGTAGTTTATCCGTCAAGTAGCAATCTGGAACTTGACTTTATTTCATTTATGCAGAATTACAAGACATCATCTTTGTATAATTAATCAACCTATTCTGCATATCTAGTTAAAGTCAACATGACTTGAATACTACTTACAGAATCTATACAATGGTGTATACAGAAATGTGCTACAGACTTATTGTTACATAAGCTACTCACTTGATGGATAATAAGTCATCATCCGTCGGGACTGTAATGAGTCATCCGTCGGGACTATAAATCCTATCCGTCGAGTGCTACATAATTTCGCTAAGTAAAATCTACCAAGGTGTTTTGTTCATGAAATCATCAAGTATACTACATATACACAACAATCTCCCCCAATTTATGTCTACTGGAATTATAGCCATAAATTAAGAGATACTTGATGATAACAAAACACCCTAAAAATACAACTTTAAAAAGAAAGTAGATATTACTGAAAAGTGCTTCAAATAACAAAATGTACAAAGTTTTGCTCACAGTCATTTTCAAGATGCTCCTCTAGCCTGAGCAGATTTATCTAGTTCCTTGAAGGTCTGGATCTCTTTCCAAGCTTTCTGTTGTTTTCTTCAATCTGATTTTGGAGCTTCCTGTGGAATTATAGTTCATCAGATTCTGAGAGATTTAGCTTTCCTTGCATTTCCAAAAGAGTCTCATTGTTGGAGATGCTCAATTGGTCTTCTAATCTGAAAAATCTTCTCACACCTTTGTCATCCATGAACTCCATCAGCCAGTAGGGCCTTAGATGCACTCTTCTCCCTGTGTAAGGGATAATTAGAGTCTTTGGAAGTGCATCTTTAGCTCTAACACTCCTTAGCTCTTCAATCTTCTTCGATACCAATCTTCTTGCAGTAATATTGAGCCCAAAGTTCTTCTTGAAGGATGAATAAACTTTAATCAGTACAGCTTGGCTTTCTTGAAGGATCCTGTGAAGTGGCCACTGTATCTCCTTCCCTCCTTTGTACTTGAACACTAACCTTTCAGGTAGGTTTCTGTATGCATCAATTCCTCTCACTTCATCTAGTTCATCTAGATAGAGGTTTAGATCAGAAAATTCTTTGATGTCACACAAGTACATGTAATCTCCCCTATTGACTTTGGACTGAGCTTTGACTACAGATTTGGATTTGAGAGGTGACAACTTGACTTTCTTGACTGCTCTTGGCTTTGTTCTTCTTGGCTTGCTAAGGATTGGTAGATTGAAGTCAGGAATTGGTATGTTCTCCCATTCTATTGGCTCATCCTTGGGAATAATAGGTTCACCATGATTATTCCTGTAGGGATCCACCACCCTGATATCTTCAAAAACCACAGAGGGCTTTGATGCTTGAGTTGTAGATGGTGTGGATTCCTTAGGAAATTGATCTTTCAATTCCTTGTCAACAATATCCAGTTTCCTTTTAGTTCTTTTAGCCAATTCCTTGATTCTTGGAGATTTCTTCTGTTGTTCAACTTGCTTCTTTGATTCAGTAATTTCAGATGGCTGAACATGAATTTGATGTGATAAATTTACAGCATGTAGCTTGGCTAAGATAGCAATTTGCTCTTTCTTCTGTTTAGCCTTTTTAGCATCTAGAGCAGGTTGCTTCTTTTCCTGCTTCAATCTAGCCTTTTCTTCTCTCTTTGCTTGAGCAAATTGAGGATGTCCAGCCACTACACAAATTTCTTTCCCATTCTTGAAAATCTTGGCAATTCTCCTTTTAGAAGCTGAATCAGCTGGATCTTGGTAGAAAGTAATTGATCTTGACAGAAGCTTCTTTTTATCAGGCTTGGGTGTCTCAGACACAGTATCCAAGGGGTTCTTCAATGATGATTTTGAGTAGTTCACCCTTGGTTTAAGAATTATTTCAGCCTTTGGAGATTTGATGCAGGAAGGTTGCCTCTTTCCAGATAGTTCATGCTCATCTCATTCACACTAATTTGCTTGACTTGAGAGTGATGAATGGCTGACTTAACTGGCTCCTTGACAAGTTCAAACTTCTTCTATATTTCCTTATCAATCTTCTCCCAGTTGACTAAACTCAACTTCTCCTTATCAGCTGCTCTTATGTTGGCTGCTGCTGTATTGATCAGATCTATACTATTTGTAACTGATGGCTTTGAGACAGTTATTGAAGGCACAATTACTTTACTGATTTGAATTTGAAGCCTCTCCCCCTCACTAGGTCTCCCCCCTCACTTGGTCCTTTCTCTCCCTTTTTGTTATCATCAAGTTGAGGTGAGGAGGGGTTTGAGCAGCCACCAGTTTTTGTAGTAAATTTTTCTGTTAGGCTTGATGAAGATGAATGGCAGTGAAAGATGCTTCCATGGCTGACATTCTTGTGTCCAAGGCATCTATCTTGGTTGACATATCAGAATTTTTCCTTAATTGCCTCTTGATGTCAAACATTGTAGCTTCTGGAAGTTTAGAATATATTTTATCTGAAATGGCCTTCTTCATCTCCTCAATATCACCCTTCATGGTGTTTACATCCGTAGCATGCTGGAAGCCCTAGATTTGTTGAAGTTGCAGGGAGGCTAGATGTGCCTGAAGGAGCTTCTTGGTGCTGGCATTGGTAGTGGTTTGAAGAGCAGTATTTGTCTGATTGATTAGCTGGATCATGGTTGTCTTTAAGTAATGCTTATCACAGTGCTTTGAGAATGCCCATGATGGCATACCTGATCTTGAACTTGAGCCTACTTCTCCCCCTATGTCCATTGCTTCATCTTCACTATTCCCACTACTGTAACACCCCCAAATCCGGGGTCGGGGATCCGGGTTGTCACGAGTTCCATTTCCCTTAATAATACTTAATCTTAATAATCAACTAACTACTACGTACTGTGACCCCACAATATACACACACATCACAAGTTATAGTCTCAGAGATGAATACCCAAAAATAACACAAGTCATTTTATTCCACAATTATAAACCATTACACCTTAAAAGGGGTTCTGAATAAATTTACATATTCTTTGCCAATATTACAATTCATAAGTATACATAAGTCTGGTTCATCAAAAGTTGAAAGCCTAGCTTATTGGTAGTTCCTACCTCAGCTACAACGGCATCAACGCCTACAGGAAACTGCAGAACGTTTCCTATCCGCTCACGAATTGGGAGCTTGGTCATGTTCATCTTGTCTATCTGTTGTTGTGTGATGAAAGAAGAAAGCAAGGGTGAGCAACAAGCCCACCGAAATAATATGTATAATAATTAACAATATATGAGCATTCTCATAGTACCCATGAAAGTCTTGGTCAAGTAAAAATGAACCAAGTTTGATATCTTAACGCGACCAAGTCGCAAAATATTCAGTATATATGTATATATACTTTTCAAAATCTTGGAAGTCCTCTTCCATGCATAATATACACAGAGTTCCAGTTTATAACTGTATAAAAATATCGTTGCAAGGTGATTTCATATATCTAACCTTGTCTCAACGTTTTTGTGAAAATCTTTGTCATGCATAAGATAATCATTAACCATATATAAGTTGAAAAGATGAAGTTACAAGATACTCCAATATATTTATATCTTTTCCGGATACTACTTGAACTACCACCGTTCAAGGTATCATCAGTTCCAAAAGTTCATTACATAGATGAGACTACAAGAAAAGACTTGAATAGATTCAATCTTTGAAATATCATTAAAAATAATGAAGTTACGAGATACTTCATTAAGTCCCGATATATATATATACACCTATATATATACATTTCATACACTCCTTGAAAACCTCTGTTATGAAAATTATAAACAGAGTTGCAATATCCAATGAATTTGGAAAGGAGAAAACCTTGGCATAAACCCGATATCTTGCTGATCAGGCAAAGATACCAATAAGTAACCTTTTCTACTAGTAGATGGATGAATCCCCCACAGGTCATCACCCTGGCCTCATTAGGATCTTGTGCTAGACGACCACCCGGCCTCTTACGCGTTGATGGGCTGCCACCCAGCCACTTACACTTTGATAGACCATACCCCGACCTGTCGCTTATGCCGACTCAATTAGATGGACTTATTTCCCGAACGTTGGGTAAGTAATCAATTCATTTATCAAAACAGCAACCTCGTTGCGAATATAGAATACACCACAAAGACGAATCCCTTAATTTAAAAGCGAGTATTTAAATCCCCTTCGAAAGGAAGATCTTAAATTTGAAAACGAGTTTGGGGATCCACTCTAACTTTTTAAATCATTTTGAAGACTGGAAAACATTTTTAAGAATGTTTGGAGTAATGCTGATTTAATGAAATAAATCAGTCCCGATATATAGCACCCGACGAATGATCAATTATAGTCCTGGCGGATGATTCAATATAGTCCCGACGGATGACTAATTAATATCCACCTGGTGAGTAGGTTATGTAACAATAAGTAATGTAGCACATTTCTGCAAACAACTTTATGTAGATTCTGTAGTAGCATATGAGTCATGTTGACTTCTAGTAGATATGCGGAATAGGTTGATTAATTGTAAATATTAGATGTCTTATAATTCTGCATAAATGAAATGGAGTCAAGTATCAAATAACTACCTGACGGATGATCAACAAAGATACCCGACGGATGATCAACAAGGCTACCCGACGGATAACAAGCATGTACCCGACAGATGATCAATTCAAATATTCGTTGATAGTGACAACACAGTCACATGCGTTGGGTGTTTGTAAAAGGATGTGGCAGCTTGTTTAGCAGGGTTTTGAGAACAAAGAATGTTATTCCCTAATAATACAACAGAAGGGGGGTTGAAAGTAATTTTGGCTACTTTTTGAGATTTATGAAAAATGGTTCTAACTTAATTTATAACTAAATGTTTGATTTACAAAGTGCGAAATCCAGAGTTAAGTTAATCAAACATAAAGTAATAAAAACTCAAGTTTTTAAAACTTTCTGGTGGATTTGAATGTATCCACCAGATATATATATATATATATATATATATCTATGTTATGGATAAAAAACTAAGGTTATTATTTGTTGTATTTATTGCTAAGGTTCAGGAGCTCAAGGCCTTTAATGGCTGCTCTCGTGTTTCGTAGCTTAACACTGCCTTTACGAGATGCCTACGTATCTCTGTGAATTAGAGAATCAAGCCAAAAAATGTAGTTCTGATTTGTGGGGCGAGGCCCCTTATATAGATGTGGGAGTCCTTGAATTGGACTTGGTATAGGAGACTTGGTGGTCAAGTCTCTGAATTAGGATGGACTTAGGAGTCCTAGGAAGTAGGAAGCTGATTTCTTATCCTATGAGGTTCCTTGGAGGCCAATCTACAAGGATTTATATCCCCACTAGGACTTATCTTAATAGATGTTTTTCTCTCTTATTAATTAATTACGAAATTAATTAATAATCAGGGTTTTGGGCCTTCTTTGTTGCATCAGGCCTGATCTGGTCCATCAGGCCTGATCAGGTCCATCAGGCCTGATCAATGTGTTAACCTTTTGGTCTGAATATCATACATCTTCTTATTGGGCCTAGCAGCCTACATCTTGTATAATCAATGTAATATTTAATTACACACTCGGGATTTATCTATCCCTATCATTTGCCCCCAACTTTTGGGAAACAGAGACTAGGTTTCGCAGAAGTTAATTTCATTTGTTCCCTTGCAGGGTATCATTTTTGCGTAAAGTGTGGAGCGACCTACACATTTACTACGATTTATTTTTATCCCTTTTTATTTAGAAATTATCTTAATTTCCAGGAATTTTTCTTCAATTTTCTGGAATTTCTCCCTTTATTTTGGGATTTTTCTCAATTTTCTGGAATATTTCCCTTTATTCTGGGATTTTTCCTCAATTTTCTGGAATATTTCCCTTTATTCTGGGATTTTTCCTCAATTTTCTGGAATATTTCCCTTTATTCTGGATTTCCCCTCAATTTTCTGGCTTAAAATTGATTAGGATGCCTGATCGATTTCGATCAGGATCCTGATCGAACTAGCTCAGAAAGTAACACTCTAGTCGATTGGATCTTCGACCAGGATCTATGCAGAATCGATCAGGATTCCTGATCGATTTCGATTAGGATTCTGATCGAACTAGCCCTCAAAATAACACTCTAGTCGATGGTATCTTCGACCAGGATCTATGCAGAATCGATCAGGATTCTTGATCGATGTCGATCAGGATTCTGATCGAACTAGCCCTCTAAATAACACTCTAGTCGATGGTATCTTCGACCAGGATCTATGCAGAATCGATCAGGATTCCTGATCGATGTCGATCAGGATTCTGATCGAACTAGCCCTCAAAATAACACTCTAGTCGATGGTATCTTTGACCAGGATCTATGCAGAATCGATCAGGATTCCTGATCGATTTCGATCAGGATTCTGATCGAACTAAGTGAACTTCTACACTTCTGATCGAATAAAATATCGATCAGGATTCTTTTAACTGTCGATCAGGACTCTGATCGAACTGAGTGAATTTCTACCCTTTTGATCGAATAAAATATCGATCAGGATTCTTTTCTCTGTCGATCAGGACTCTGATCGAACTGAGTGAATTTCTACCCTTTTGATCGAATGAAGTATCGATCAGGATTCTTTTCTGTGTCGATCAGGACTCTGATCGAACTAAGTGGATTCCTACCCTTTTGATCGAATGAAATATCGATCAGGATTCTTTTCTTTGTCGATCAGGACTCTGGTCGAATCATTTCTTTAAGATTCTGGTCAATTTTTGACCCTTCCTTTTCCATTGGTGCTTCTAGATTATTCCTAACACTTCTTGAAAATGGGCTTTTTAAGTTGGGCCTGGCTATATGGGCCTAAAAATTCCTCATATTCCGAGCTTTTCGCTTATATAAGAGAAGTGTGAAGTGAGAACCCTCACTTCACTCCTCATTTCTCAAACTTCCTCTCAAAATTCTCTTTAGAATCTTCTCTTAAGAAGGCGATTTCCGGCGACTTCAGCCACCGCAGCTCCACCTTTCTCAAGTTTTTTTCTGGGTTTCAAGCATTCATCCGAAGTATATCAATGGCGGATCGTGACTTGGCTCGTTTGGGGAAGATGAATGTTTCTAAGAGAGGTACAAACATTCAAATTCAATCTCCATATACTTCCTTAATTGACATGATAAACTCTAGAGGTGATGAATATCCTTCTCTATCTGAATTAGATTCGTATAATCATGGTAACACCTTTCATGAATTAAAGGATAGAATTGAGTCCCTGAATACCCTGTATAAACTTCCACCTTATCTTAGGATTACCCCAGCTGCCCCCGGGGATAGGACATGTAACTGGGAGGGGTATACCTTGTTTATTTATCGAGGAGCCCTAAACGCGGGTCTTAGGTTTCCGTTTCATGAATTTATTCCCCGTTTGCTTGCAGATGTAAAAATTAACCCTTGTCAACTTCCCCTTAATGCATGGAGGAATATTCTATGTTTTATGGTTCTTTGTCTTAGAAACAATTTTCCTCTTTCTGTAGCTGTCTTTAGGAAAGTTTTTCAATTTTATAATAGTTCCATGAGTCAACCGGGCTGGGTTTTGATTCGTCAACTGCCCAAAATTCCCCATATTTTCGATAGCAACTCCATAGTAGAGAACAACCCTAAATGGAGGGATGAGTTTGTTAGGCTGACCTGGGCCGGGGGTGATTGGGCCACACTCTTCCGTAGGCCCTTTTGCAAAGTATCAGATGGTAGTCCTGGTAGTATCAGGTTAACTGATGAGGAGGAGGTGGCCTATCAAGCCTTAATTTCAGATGATGGGAAAACAGACACCTGGACCCTTTTAGAGGAGTTTTCCTTGAAGAAAGTTGGTCTCTCTCAGCCCAGTGATAAGGGTAAATTTATACCTGCGTAGCTATCTTTCCTTCCCTTTAATTGCAATTTTATTATCTTCTGAAATTTAATATTCCTTCTACTCTTTCTTTCAGCTTGTGAGGCTATTAATAACGTCAACAGGCCTAAGGAGGGGGATTCTGGCTGCCAGAAGAGGGCCAAGCTAAATAGGGACCCCAGGGGCAAGCCTGATGCTCCTACTTTCCTTAAGCCCCACGTCCCTGTTATGGAGCTGGGGGATGACGTGGATCCTCCACTTAAGGCACATTCCTTCAGTCCTAACTGGGGCTTTAGGAGAAGTGACACGGTGGTTGGATCCACCAAACATGCTAAGGATTGGTCGTACCATTCCATCACTCCCCATGACTTCACTGACATCGTTACAGGGAGTGACATCAAGACTATTGAGCTTCTGGGTTCACAGGCCCAAGCTGCGGTAACTTTCTACTCTTTCTTTCTTTTTAAATTCCAACTTTCTCGTATTTCAATGAACTTGTGTTAACTCATATTTCTTTGCAGAGTAACACCTATTTCCAGGCGGCCCTCCGTCAGGCTAGGTCCTGGAAGGGTAACTCTGATGAGTTTGAGAAGGAGATGAAGAAATGGAAGGAGAGAGCTAAAGTCCTGGAGAAGAAGTTGGACACGAAGAAGGAGGAGCTGGCTAAGGCTCATTCTGAGCTGGTGAAACTGAGGAGCGATAAGGAAAAACTCATCGATGATTACATGGATTCTGACAAGTTTAGGAATCTCATGGAGATTCATGATGAGGGTCTTTATTCCCTTCAGTTTACTCAGGGATGGGATGCGGCCGTAAAGGCGGTTTCTGAGAGGCATCCAGGCTTAGTTGACCCTAAGGACTTTATAAGTCCTGAGCAGGCTGAGACGGAGGACAACATAGATGCCCTCTTCAACTCCCCTCAGCTAGATGATCGCATCTTGGATCCTAACACTGCTTCTCCTCCTGCTTCTCCTGCGAAGGATGCTGAAGGTGCTGATAAGGAGCAAGGGAATGAAGGCTCCCGCATAGAGGAGTAGTTTTTCTATTTTGTAATTTTATCCTTAACTTATGTCTGAACTTTGTTTGTATCAGAACTTATTACCCTTCGGGGTTATTTCATATGCTGCTTTCCTTATTCGCATATTTCTCCTTTATCTTTCCAATACTTAATATGCATTTAAACTTGAACTAATTGGCCCTTCGAGTTGTGCAACATGCACTCTTATAAAAGAATCTTTGAAGTCTTCTTCTTTCAATGATCAAAGCATGATTTTTTGTTAAAACCACAGAAGGTATTATCACAACTTAAACATCCATAGGTCGAAATAATTTCAAACTTATTAATATGAAGTATAGTTTTCCAAAACCTTACATAGTATGGGTTCGACCCTTAACAATAATAATGACCCGACAATGTAAATTCTACTGGAATATAAAATCCTACGCAAGCAATGCTTCAAGGTGCTTTTCAACCTATTTGTCATCTTGACAAGTGATAATCGTACTCAGTTGCCCTACACATAGTAAACCTTCAGGTTTTGTGCATGCCAGGTTCTCGGGACTTCAAAACCATCCATAGTCTCCAGCTTGTAGGTTCCTCTACCTTGAACACTCTTGACTTTGTATGGCCCTTCCCAATTTGGGGCAAGCTTCCCTTTCTGTCCTACACCAGAAGCTTCTATCTTCCTCAAGACTAGGTCACCTTTTTTGAAAAATCTTTCTTTAACTCTCAGGTTGTAGTAGAATGAAGCCTTTTTCTGATATTCTACTATTTTCGCATGTGCATCATCTCACACTTCATCAATTAAGTCAAGGGCTAACCTTTGTCCTTCCTCATTCTCCTCAGCATTGAAAACTTGAATCCTGGGAGAGGAACGTGATATCTCCACGGGAACAACTACTTCCGCCCCATATGCTAACATGAAGGGAGTTGCTCCAGTCGTGACTCTACAGGTAGTCCTATAAGCCCACAATATTGGGAGTATCTCATCCACCCGATCATTCCTCGATTTCTCGATCCTCTTCTTTAGTCCATCCAGGATTATTCGATTTGCTACCTCCGCTTGCCCGTTGGCTTGCGGGTGAGCCACATAGGTGAACAGTAACTCAATTTCATTTTCTTCACAGTACTTCTTGAACTCCTCATTGTTGAATTATGTTCCGTTGTCGGTGACTCGGATGCGGGGAATTCCATACCGACACATAATATTTTCCCACAGGAATTGTGCAACCTGCTTAGTTGTGATTTTGGCCAAGGGTTTGGCTTCAATCCACTTAGTGAAATCATCAATGGCTACAATCAGGAACTTCCTTTGTGTTGTGGCCATGGGGAAAGGCCCATGTATATCCATTCCCCACATAGCAAAGGGGATGGGTGGGTTGATGGAGGTTAGCATCTCAGGGGGTTGTCTAACAATAGGTGCATGCTTCTGACAACAGTCACACTTCTTCACATATTCTTTGGCATCAGCCATCATTTCTGGCCAATAAAAGCCTAAACGGGTTATTTTATGTGCTAATGCTCTGCCCCCCAAGTGTTGTCCACATATGCCTTCATGTACTTCTTCAAGAGCCTAACGTGCCTCATCAGGCCTGAGACACCTTAAGTAAGGAACTACAAAAGATCTTTTATACCAAATCCCATCTATTAAAGAGTATATTAGTGCTCGAACAACCAATTTTCGTGCTTCAGTAGCATCATTTGGTAACTAGCCGGTTTGAATGTGAGCCTTAATGGGATCAATCCATGATGTCCCCAGGCCTATAGGAGCCACAAGCTTAAGATCAATGCTCCGTGTTTTCAAAACGCGATAGTATACACTTCCAGAACTTTCTTCCATCTCAGATGAAGCAAGCTTTAACAACGCATCTGCCTTAGCATTTTCCTCCCTTGGAATGTGCTAAACATGGCATTCATCAAATTGGGTCATCACGGCCCTTACTAGGCGGACATACTTAGCCATCGTCTCATCCCTTTGTTAGTGTATACTGAAAATATTTATTTGAAGTATGTACATTTATTTCTGGCCAGTTTATTTGAGAATCATTTGAATATTTACATGTTGGCTAATATTATATATTGTGAACAATCTAGTATCAAATGGGATACAGAATATTAGATTGTTAAATACGGTTATATAATATAATAAGGTTCACAGCACATGTGGTGTTGGACAATCCACTGGTATGGCTGTAGTATTATTTAGATTAGTTTATATTGACTAATAAATAATACTAGTATACTTTGTGTATATTGAACATGATCAAATTTAGAATTGTTCCCTTAATACTGATTAAGAAGGAGAACTAAGATTCTATGTTATTATTAATGCTTAGGTTCTTAATCCGGAAATAGTAATTGACACGTGTATATTATTTACATGCTTTGATTTATATATGAAATAATTCTTTTGAATTATATCATTATATTTTGGGTGATGGAATTATATACATGGTGGATATTATTTATTGAAGGAATCCATGTCCTGATAATATTCGGGTTAATGATGTCCCCTTGAAAGCTCAAAAAGATTTAATTATGTGAAACCCTGCAGGTGGAATTTATTCTGGCATAATTAAATAAAGGTTGAGTGGATGATCAAGGATAAAAGATATTAATTAAATAAATTATCAGTAATTTATTTAATTAATGGACATATGATATTTTAAAAATGGGGAATTTAATAAGCAAATAATATTGGAACCGAATTAATTAAATTACGGTATTAGGAAAGGTAGTGCAAATATTAATTCTTTAGTTGATTGAATTAATATTTAATTACATTGGGCTAGGCTCAAGATGTAATTAGAAGACCCAACCTAATTATCCATGGTCCCTATTGTAGCCTATATATATTCTTATTCTCTTCTTGCTTGGAAATTGTGTGAAAACATATTGTAGCCACCAAGGAGCAAGAAGAGAGGATAACTTGAGAAGACGGAGGCCACACTTCGCTCAAGGGAATTTGGGAATACAATAGAAGAGCATGGAATCAACCATTAATAAGGTAATCCTCTTTTCGTAATCTTTATCATAAAACGTAGTAACACCCTAAGTCCGTGGTTCCCAACAATTGGTATCAGAGCCTGGTAATGGGTTCTACATTTTATGATATAATGTCCATGTCGTAATTATATATGCGTGTATATAGTGTTTTGCTTGTATTGGTTTTGATGCAGGTTGTTAATCCACTATTATGGCCATGTATATTATAATTATGTGTTTGGATCCCACGTGGTTTAATCGTGGTTAATTTTTGTTTTGGTTTCCACGTGGTTTAATCGTGGTTGTAATTTACACGAGGGTTGATCGTGTTAGAATAGATTTTACAAAATTAGTTTTGTATTAGATCTATTTTTTTTGTAATTGTTCCGGGTATTTTGTAATAGTTATGTGCGATCGGAAATAAATTCTGGTAGTTTTTTGTTCCGCTGTGTGATTACAAGGGGCTGCTGTTGATGTTTGGATCAAACAAAATCAAAACAAAACTCACAGAAAAGCAACAGGCGCGCGCTGCGGCCGCTGCGGCAGCTGGGGCTGCTGGGGCCGCTGCGGCAGCTGGGACTGCTGGGACTGCTGGGGCTGCTGCGGCAGCCGGGGCTGCAGGGGCTGCTGGGGGCGTCGGGGCGCGCTTGGGGAAGATTTTTTTTGAGAGCTGGATTTTTTGTTTCAAGGGCCATAATAGTGGAAAATTTATTTTAATTTTTTCCATTAAATTTTAATTATTGCTTTAATTTATTGATTATGTGTGTCGTTAATTATGTGTGTAATTCTTTTAAAATTGCATGTTTAACTTAATTAGGACGACATAGACATAAATTTTATTTATTGCTTTAATTAAATGTTATATGTTGCTAAAATTATGTGTGTATTTTGAATGCATGATTAGACATAATTATAACAACATAGGGCCCCATTTAATTTTAAAATTCCTCAATTTTAATAAAAAAAATTCTAAGTGGGAGAGGGAATTAATATGAAATTAAATCTCACGGTCTCCATTATTGGTTGTAGGTAATTTAACATAAAGACGAATATAAATTATATATACGTCACCCATCGTGGCATGTAATTTATGGTGTCTAGAATGTTATAGAAATTACTAGAACAAACTTCTTAAATTAATAAATTTTAAAAGGAATAAATACGGATTTTTTTTATTTCTGATTTGGGGCGATTTTGTCAAAAACAGGTTCATCGAACTTGTAAGGCTGTGGGTTTTAAGCGAGACCGATGTGACTCCTTCACTACCTGGAAATCAAACCATTGATGAATATTGAATTGAAGTATTCTATTCAAGGCAAAATTACAAATATTGGAAGGTATACACGCCACCCATCGTGGCGTACCAAGTTCCATAGATTTCGAATAATTTAAGATTTGATGATGGTATACACTTAGCTATGAAAAATAATATAGTCCACCCCAACGTGGCATATTGTTTAGTAATAGGACCGAAGTAACATTTAAACAAAATTAGGTGGTATACATGTCACACATCGTGGCGTACCAGAAGCTTATGATGTTTATATGTTAGTGCATTAAATTTTAATAATTGTTAGAGGAATCAATAGATCTTAATAATTAATGCACCCTTATTTATGTGATGTTTTTATGCATGATTCTCAGGACAAAATGTGTTTTAATCCACTATTCACCATACTTAAGGATAACAAACTTACCGGACCTAACTATATTGAATGGAAACGAAATTTGGACATTGTGTTGACTGCTGAGGAGTACAAGTTTTGCACTTATGAACCCAAGCCTGAACAGCCTGCTGTTGATGCTCCTGAAGATGAGAAAGAGTATTATAAACGGTGGATTAAGGCTGATGAAATGTCGCGATGTTACATTCTGGCAGCAATGTCGGGTGTTTTGCAGCATCAACATCAGTCTATGGCCACTGCTTCGGATATGCTCTTTAATCTCAAGGAACTTTTTGGAGATCAGAATAGGGCTGCTAGGCAAGTAGCCATGAAGGCTTTAATGAACACTCAGATGGCTGAAGGCACACCTGTAAGGGATCATGTTCTCAAGATGATGTCTCATCTGAATTAGATAGAGATCCTTGGTGCTGAACTTGACGGGGAAACCCAGATTGACATTATCCTTATGAGCTTGTCCAAGAGTTTTGAGCAGTTCCGCTTGAATTACAACATGAACAAGAGGCAGTATAGTCTCGCAGAACTGCTGACAGAACTTCAGGCAGCTGAAGGATTATTTCGGCAGAGTGTTCAAGTGAATGTGGCTGAGAAAGGTTCTTCCTCTAAGCCGAAAGGTATTAAGAAGAAGAAAAAGGCTCAGACACAGAAAGCTGTGAAGGCAGTGGGAGTTCAGGGTGGTGTGAAAAAGCCTAAGGGAAAGTGCTTCAGATGTAAATAGTCAAGTCACTGGAAACAGGATTGTCATCTTCCGAAGAAGACAAACAATACTGGTATGTCTCTTTCTCTAGTTACAGAAACATTTATAGCGGCTATATCTACGAGCACTTGGTGTGTAGATACAGGAGCCACTGATCATGTTTGTAATTCTATGCAGGGGTTCCAACTATCCAGAATGCTTAGAGATGGTGAGATATACGTGTTCATGGGAGATGCTACGAAAGTAGCATTAGTTGCAGTAGGAGTTATTCATTTATCTTTTGGTTCTGATAGGATTTTGGTTTTGAACAATTGTCTTTATGTACCTTCTTTTAGAAGGAATTTAATTTCGGTTTCTAAACTTGCTTTGGATGGTTATAATGTTTGTTTGGATCGTAATGTTTCTATTATGATGAATAAACGAATTATATGTTCTGGTACATTGCAAGACAATTTGTATATAATTAATCCTAGTCAACCTGCACTGCAACTATAATTTAGGGAATTGAACAAAACATCTTCTAACTCTACTAAAAGAAAGGAACCTTCTAGTTTGAACCAAACATATCTTTGGCACTTGAGATTAGGTCATATTAACTTGAGGAGGATTCAAAGACTGGTAGTAGACGGGCCTTTAAGCTCATTGGCAGTGGAGCCATTTCCAGTTTGTGAATCCTGCTTGGAAGGTAAAATGACTAATAGGCCTTTCAAGGCAAAAGGGAATAGGGCCAAACAACTGTTAGAATTGGTTCACTCTGATTTATGTGGACCCATGAATATCCAAGTAAGAGGTGGTTATGAATATTTCGTCACTTTCATTGATGATTATTCTCGATATGGGTACGTTTATTTGTTGCACCGTAAGTCTGAGTGCTTTGATAAGTTCAAAGAGTATAAAGCTAAAACGGAGAAGCGACTTAATAAAAGTATCAAGTCACTACGATCAGATCGTGGTAGTGAATACTTGCTTGGAGAATTTAGGGAATATTTATCAGAAAATGGGATAGAATCCCAGTTAACTGCACCAGGCACACCCCAGCAGAACGGTGTAGCAGAGAGAAGGAACCAGACTCTTTTAGAGAGTGTTAGATCGATGATGAGTTATTCGGATTTACCCAAGTCATTTTGGGGACATGCCTTAGAGACAACAGCTTATCTTCTGAACTTAGTACCTTCTAAGTCGGTTCCTAAAACCCCCTTAGAATTGTGGACCGGGGATAAACCGAGTCTAAGACATATTCGAATATGGGGTTGTCCAGCACATGTGCTGAACAAGAACGCGACTAAGTTAGAATCTCGTACAGAAGTAAGGTTGTTTGTAGGCTACCCCATGGGAATGAAAGGATATTTATTTTATAGTCCGAAAAATCGGGATGTCATTGTTAGCACCAATTCAAGATTCTTGGAGGAGGACTATATAATGAATCACAAACCCATGAGTAGTGTCGTTTTAGAGGAACTAGTGGGAGGGACAAATAATACCTATGAAGCTGTAGTACAAGTAGAACAACCACAATATAATGTACACCCTGTCACTAAAACCGCACCAGTGCCTCGTCGTAGTGGGAGGGTTGTTCAACAGCCTGATAGATTCATGTTTTTGGGAGAGTCTTCAGACTTGGTCCCTGGTGAACATGATGATGATCCCCGTACATACGAAGAGGCAGTACAAGACAAAGATGCAGATCTTTGGCAAAAGGCGATGGAATCTGAGATAGAATCAATGTATTCTAATCAGGTCTGGGAGCTCGTGGAACCACCCAAAGGTATAAAACCTATTGGATGTAAGTGGATCTACAAGAAAAAAAGGGGATTAGATAAAAAGGTGAAAGCCTGGAAAACAAGACTTGTTGCGAAAGGGTATACTCAGAAAGAAGGTATCGATTATGAGGAAACCTTTTCACCGGTAGTCATGCTTAAGTCAATCGGTATTCTTTTATCTATAGCAGTTCATCTCGATTATGAGATTTGGCAAATGGATGTCAAGACAGCTTTTCTTAATGGAAGTCTTGAAGAAACCATCTATATGCAGCAACCAAAAGGATTCATTAAGGAAGGCCAAGAGCATCTGGTATGTAAGCTTAAGAGGTCTATTTATGGACTTAAACAAGCTTCTAGAGACTGGAATATTCGTTTTGATCAGGTAGTCCAGTCATATGGATTTGATCAAAGTCCAAGCGAATCATGCGTGTATAAGAGAAGTGAAGGTAATGCAGTGGTTTTTCTAGTACTATATGTAGATGATATTTTACTCATTGGAAACAATATTGAGATATTGTCATCAGTAAAGGCATGGTTGTTCAAACAATTTGACATGAAGGACTTAGGTGAAGCAGCATACATCCTTGGGATCAAAGTTATAAGGGATCGCAAGAAAAGGATGTTGGCTTTATCTCAAGAGCCCTATATTGATGAAGTATTAGCTCATTTTAACATGCAGAACTCCAAGAAAGGTTTTTTACCTTTTAAGCATGGAGTTGCTCTATCTAAGAAGCAGTGTCCTTCGACACCTAAGGATATAAAGAGCATGAAAGCAGTTCCTTATGCTTCAGCATGTGGAAGCTTAATGTATGCTATGTTATGTACGAGGCCTGACATCTGCTTTGCTGTAGGCATGGTTAGTAGATATCAGTCAAACCCTGGTCAGGAACATTGGAGTGCAGTAAAAACTATACTCAAGTACCTGAGAAGGACTAAGGAGTATATGTTAATTTACAAGGCCTCAGATCTATTTCCTTTAGGATATACTGATTCAGATTTCCAATCAGATAGGGATAAGAGGAAATCAACATCGGGATATGTTTTTACTTTGGGAGGTGGAGCCGTTATATAGAGGAGTGTAAAGCAGAAATGCATTGCAGACTCCACCATGGAGGCCGAGTACGTGGCGGCCTCTGAGGCTGCCAAGGAGGCTGTATGGTTCAGGAACTTCCTTTTGGACTTAGATGTGGTACCTAATTTGCCTAGGAGCTTGACGGTGTATTGTGATAACACTGGTGCTGTGGCAAATTTAAAGGAACTGCGAGACCACAAAGCAGCTAAACATATTGAACGTAAGTATCATCTCATACGAGGAATCGTAAAGCGAGGGGATATAGTTGTGGCTCACATATCATCAGAAGACAACCGAGCAGATCCTTTCACAAAGAGCTTGTCAACCAAGGTTTTTGACAAGCATGTGGAAGCGATATGAGTCAGATGGATGGACACATAGATTTTTATGTAATAGTGGATTAAATAAACACTGATGTACACATAGAATATTTTGAGTATAAGTGGGAGATTGTTAGTGTATACTGAAAATATTTATTTGAAGTATGTACATTTATTTCTGGCCAGTTTATTTGAGAATCATTTGAATGTTTACTGAAAGAAATATGTCCTAAGTCCAATCATGTATTAGGATTTAGGAATAACTTTTTATGTAATCTGTTTTGATTTCATTGATATTAATAAAAGACTTGTTTTGTTTTTATTACGGGCTTTATCTATTTAAGTGTTTAAATAAGATATACCACAGTTTAGAGTAAAGCTTTTTATGGATTATGATGAGATCATAATAGTGAGACCTAAAAAGATGATAACTCTAAACTTAAGTAGTTCCTGGTCATAGGATTACTAACTGGTAATTAATAATCCGCAAAGATCGGTACATACTATGCTTGCTTCATTATGAAGGATGTCTGTTCTCATAGACATTTGTGTGGTGACACTATAGCTAGTATGTAGGTGCTTATTATAGAATAAGTTCACTGAACATGACTCGCACAGCTGAACAACTGATGGAGTTCACTCACGTGTCAGCAGTTGTTCACATAGTGATAGTTGTACAAGTATCCTTAGACTTGAGGTCATCATAGTCATCTTGTGTACACTGAACTATACTTTGGTTTAGTTCTTAGTCTCCAGGGACAATTATTAGGGCTCTACTGGGTATAGGAATTTGTACACGAAGATAGTGTATGATCAATAAAGGATCTACCCCTTCCAGTGAAGGAAGCGAATGTTCAAGGCTGATCCACTTATGCTAGTTCAGGAATCTCTGGCCAGAGTGAATGAAATTAGAAAGGAGTTTCTAATTTGCATAGAACTACGCATAGTAAATGGTAAGCAAGTGATTGAATTAGATAGGCTTGACACGAGATCCATGCCTTGTATTTAATCAGGACATTGTAGGGTAGAAGGAGTTTATTGTACGGTAACTATTCACTGAATAGGTTCTTGGTATTCTAAGCAGTGAATTCATATTATCCGGATAGTCGCGATATGCTGAGAAGTATCCCTCACGATGTAGAATAAATGTGATTAATTAATTAATCATATTTAATAAATTAGAGAATTTATATAAATAATGATAAAATAGTTTTATTATTATTTATTTCTATTACTGGCTTAATATTGAACCTACAGGGTCACACCATAAAAAGAGAATGATTTAATGGTGGAGGAATTAATTAATAATGGCTAATAATTATTTATTTGTGAAATAAATAATTAATTGGAAAATTTAATAATTGATTAAATGAGATTTAATTGATTATAAAATAATTAAAAAAAGTTCTTAATATTATTAATTAAGGATTTAATTTTTGGAAATTAAATCACGAGAGAGAATTATTTCTAAAGTGTTTAGAAAAAGGATTAATAATTAAAAGGTATTTTAATTATTAATGAGAATAATAAATGGGATAATAATAATAATATTTATGGGAAAATTTCAGCTAAAAATTTTGCCTATAAATACACTATTATAGACCCTATTTTTATTCGAACCTTAGAACCCCAAAAACCCAAAAAGTTTGGAAAACCCAATTCTCTCCACCTCCTTCCTCCTCTTTAACATCGTTTTCTTGGTGGATACCGGTGGAGTGCTTCACACTTGAGGAGCAACTGCTAAGGATCTCTGATCGTTGTCTTCGAATTATTTTAAAAGGTTAGATTCGATCCCTCGAATTTTTATTCCAGATCTGTATGCTTTTATTTAGATTTAATATGTGTAAAAGTGTTTTGCCTTGCCCCCGCTGCTTTTAAAATCCAACAATGGTATCAGAGCATAGGTTGTATGCATATAGATCTGTGGTAAAAATTTCAGAATTTTATGTGCTTGTATGAATTAATTATGATTTTTACAAGTTATATCATGGAGTAATTTTGTCTGATGAGAAATCGTTTCTCATAATAATTTTGAATGTTGATCTGGGTTCTACAAGTGTTGTAGATCGTCTGGGTATTTTTTTCATTATTTTATGATGTATAGATTATTTATTATGAATTTTTGAAGTTGTTGCAATTAAATTCGTAATTAAATAATCATATATATATATAAATTGTAAGTATGTAAATATATATATATATATATATTTTGCATCTGCTGTGTTGTATGTTGATGCTGTTGGCACGGAGAAAGAAGACAAGGTACGGCTGTCAGGCGCTGTCAGGCGCGGAGTTCGAGGAAAGCGGCGGCTGCTGCAAGAGAAAAAAAAAGGGGTGTCGCGCATTCCGCGAATGCGTTACACACCTGTGGCGCATTCACGGAATGTGTTACACCTTTTAATGGCTTAAAAGGGTTGTAACGCATCACCGGAATGCGTTACAGGGCTTGTAACGCGTTCCTGTAATGCGTTACAGCCCGACTGTCCATATTAAAATTGATTTTCTGGGAGTTTCGTAACTCCGTTTTGGGCGTG
The DNA here is from genome assembly GCF_009905375.1 of Apium graveolens. Classification (NCBI taxonomy): domain Eukaryota; kingdom Viridiplantae; phylum Streptophyta; class Magnoliopsida; order Apiales; family Apiaceae; genus Apium; species Apium graveolens. The sequence goes on along the minus strand of NC_133650.1, from coordinate 130,213,493 downwards.
CAATATACCGTTGGATTCGTTTTTCCGAGACGGATCTAATGGAGTGATCAATTTTAGTTTGTATAAAAGTTTTGAACTGTTTATATTTCCGTAAGTGTTTTAAAGCTGTTTTTAACTGTTTTAACTGCTTTTAAATGCTTAATGTGATACATAGAGATGTATAATGCTTAGACTAATGTGCTAGATGATATAACATGCCTACCTTGATGTTTATTCATGTTGATATATGTGATATATGCTTAGTTTATCATGCGATGATAGATTTAGGTGAACTTAAATGAACATAAGACGTTTGTTAGACAACCTAATATAGTTAAATTGTTTCATAACCTTAAGAATAATATTATGAATACAATCATGAGATTCTTGTGTTTATGAAACACATAATTGAATATGAATTTTCGATATGAGAGAAAGGATGATTCTGTCAATAACAGATTTCTATCTGTAAGAAAGGGTTATTAAGTGACGTCTCTTGACAATGCTCCACCCGATCTGGGAATCATCTGATTATTGATTATTGATTTGAAATATTTAATTTAAAAGGAAAAATTTCTTTATAATATGATTATGATTGTAACGTAATATAATCCCTCTAAAATTAAATAATATCAAGTAGTAATTGGCCAATGACACAACGGGCTTGTGTCGGTCATAGCCTTCCAATATGATAGAAAGTAGTTCTTATTTTTGAATCATTGTCGTTTCGTGCCACAGCCGAGGGCTTTGATTTCGAAATAAGAAATACTTGTCTATTACATAGAGATGTGTACATTGAATAAGAATCTAAAGGTCGTTACGTGCCACAGCCGTGGGCCTTTGGGGACTGATTCAATTGTACGGAATGTTGGGTTAGACTTGACTTAGAATATTGAGTTTGTCGTGCCACAGCCGTGACTCAATTATTAAAGAGGCTAAAGTTTGATTAGGGAATAACATTAGATGTAATTGAAAAGAGTTGTCTGCCTATTGAACATTACATGGCATTTCGTGCCACAGCCGGGGTTGTGTAATGGAATGTAGGATCCCTATTCCCACTAGCATTATGAATGCTTAATTTTTTCACGTAGGGGGTTGAATAAATTAGATAAACTAGTGGGAGCCACTTATGAATAAAGACCCGATTCATATAGTGTTTTAAAATGAAATCGAATATTTGCTAAGTGTTGTTATGTGTTTATCATTTACAGATTTACAATATACATTATGTCTTCTGCACTATCACTCAGGAACATACTGGATGCTCACAAATTGACTGGTCCTAATTATGCTGACTGGCTTCGAAACTTGAGAATTGTTCTCAGGATTGAGAAGCTGGAATACGTGATTGACTCACCTAAGCCTACTGAACCTACTAGTGATGCACATAATGATGAACATGTTGTGTATCGTAAGTGGACAGATGATGCAAATATTTCTCAATGCATCATGCTAGCTTCCATGAACATTGAGCTACAGAAGCAATATGAGCATATGGATGCTCACACTATCCTCGTGCATCTACAAGAGTTGTATGATGTGGCGGGGAGGACAGCTCGATATGAGATATCGAAGGAGTTGTTCGGTTGTAGGATGTCTGAGGGATCATCTGTGAATGACCATGTACTTAAGATGATCAATTTGATTGAACGTCTTGGACAACTTGGTTTTGCCATGGATGGGGAGCTGAGCCAAGACTTAGTCTTGCAATCGCTTCCGAGTTCGTTCTCGCAGTTTGTTCTGAACTTTCACATGAATAAGTTGGATGTCAGCCTGCCTGAACTCCACAACATGTTGAAGACTGCGGAATCGAATTTCCCCCCTAAGAAGAGTTCTGTTCTTCTAATTGGTGAAGGTTTCAATCCTAAGAAAAGGAAGAGGAACCCTTCCAAGAAGAAGAAAGTAGGTGAGAAAATGCCGGTTCCACCAAAAGCTGAAGACCCCAAGAGCAAAGTTGTTTGCTTTCACTGTAATAAGGTGGGGCACTGGAAGAGGAACTGCAAGGTTTACCTTGCAGAATTGAAGAAGAAGAAGGGTAGTGAGACTACCGCTTCTGATTCAGGTATGTTCATGATAGAAGTCAATATGTCATTAAATCAAATTTCTACTTGGGTATTAGATACCGCCTGTGGTTCTCATATCTGCACTTTGTTGCAGGGACCAAGGAGAAGTAGGACTCTTGAGGAAGAGGAGGTGATTCTACTGATGGGAAATGGAGCAAGAGTTGCTGCGGAAGATGTAGAATCATTTCATTTACATATGCCTACGGGCAAGACTATTGTTTTAAATAATTGTTATTTTGTTCCCTCGATTGTGAGGAATATTATTCCCATGTTAGACTTGGATGGATTTTCATTTATTATTGAGAATAATGAATGTTCTATTCTTAGAGATAATATTCTTTATGGACGTGGTACTTTAAATAATTGTCTGTATATATGTGACATAATTTACTTCAGATTGAACAAACTAATAAAAGAAAAGGGATGATGAAAATCTCACTTTATAGTGGCACTGCAATCTCCATTTAGTAGACATGGAGAGAGGACTGCAAATTTGCTAGGAATGGTACACACAGATGTATGTGGACCAATGTCTAAGCAAGCCATGGGTGGATTTTCATACTTCATTACTTTCATAGATGATAGATCTAGATTCAGATATGTGTTTGATGAAACACAAGTCTGAGGCCCTTGAAAAGTTCAAAGAATATAAGTATGAAGTGGAGAAACAAACCAAACATAGTATTATAATTCTTCGATTAGATCGAGGTGGTGAATACTTGAATGGAGAGTTTCTAGATTATCTCGAAGTAAATGGTATAGTCTCCCAGTGGACTCCTCCAGATTGGTATCCGAAAGGAGAAATCGAACTTTGTTAGACATAGTTCGGTCCATGATGAGCTATGCAAATCTTCCAGTATTCCTATGGGGTTATGCATTGGAATCCTCAGCATATTTACTGAATAAGGTGCCTTCCATATCTGTTCCTCAAACTCCGTATGAGATATGGAAAGAAAGGAAACCGAGTCTTAAACACGTTAAGATTTGGGGATGTCCAGCTTATGTCAAGAAAGTTGACCCAGATAAGCTGGAATATCGATCCGTAAAATGTAGTTTTGTGGGATATCCTAAAGAGACTTTAGGGTATTAATTTTGCACCGATCATCGGGTGTTTGTCTCCAGACATGCTACCTTCTTGGAAAAGGAGTTTATCCTTGAAGGAAACAGTGGGAGCAAAATTGAACTTGATGAAGTTCAAGAAGCACAAACTACTACGGTTCAAGTGGAAACACCTGTTCTGACTAAACAACCTTTTGTGGAACAGCCCATTCATAGAACATGGAGAGTGTCTCGCCAACCTGAGAGGTAATATGGCCTTGTCATTGAGAATGACAATGAGTTGTCGATCATTGATGATAACGACCCTGTGACCTATAATGAGGCTAAGAGTAGTGTTGACTCAGAGAAATGACATAGTGCCATGAAATCCAGAATGGAATCTATGTATACGGTATACAAAAGATAGATTATAGCAGATGACCAGGTGGAGACCTATAAGGCCAGGCTTGTGGCAAAAGAATTCAAACAAAGGCAATGGATTGACTTTGATGAAACTTTTTACCTGTAGCCCTTTTAAAATTAGTTCGGATTTTGCTTGCGATTGCTGCTTACTACGACTATGAGATCTGGAAATTAGCCAGATGGTTTTCTTTTCAAGAGAAATGAAAACCTAGTGTGTAAGCTACTGCGAACCATATGTGGTTTAAAGCAAGTTTCTCGAAAGATGGAATATCCGTTTTGATGAGACAATCAAAGAGTTTGATTTTATCAAAAACGTAGATGAACCATGCGTCTACAAAAGGGTTAGTGGGAGCGCGGTAACATTTCTTGTATTTTATTGAAATAGAGTTGACACACATAACAACATAGCAGACCCACTCACAAAGCTACTTTCTGAAAGTCACTTTGATCGTCATAAAGACTAGATGGGTATTAGATACCAGAGTGATTGGCTTTAGTACAAGTGGGAGATTGAAAGAAATATGTCCTAAGTCCAATCATGTATTAGGATTTAGGAATAACTTTTTATGTAATCTGTTTTGATTTCATTGATATTAATAAAAGACTTGTTTTATTTTTATTACGGGATTTATCTATTTAAGTGTTTAAATAAGATATACCATAGTTTAGAGTAAAGCTTTTTATGGATTATGATGAGATCATAATAGTGAGACCTAAAAAGATGATAACTCTAAACTTAAATAGTTCCTGGTCATATGATTACTAACTGGTAATTAATAATCCGCAAAGATCGGTACATACTATGCTTGCTTCATTATGAAGGATGTCTGTTCTCATAGACATTTGTGTGGTGACACTATAGCTAGTATGTAGGTGCTTATTATAGAATAAGTTCACTGAACATGACTCGCACAGCTGAACAACTGATGGAGTTCACTCACGTGTCAGCAGTTGTTCACATAGTGATAGTTGTACAAGTATCCTTAGACTTGAGGTCATCATAGTCATCTTGTGTACACTGAACTATGCTTTGGTTTAGTTCTTAGTCTACAGGGACAATTATTAGGGCTCTACTGGGTATAGGAATTTGTACACGAAGATAGTGTATGATCAATAAAGGATCTACCCCTTCCAGTGAAGGAAGCGAATGTTCAAGGCTGATCCACTTATGCTAGTTCAGGAATCTCTGGCCAGAGTGAATGAAATTAGAAAGGAGTTTCTAATTTGCATAGAACTATGCATAGTAAATGGTAAGCAAGTGATTGGATTAGATAGGCTTGACACGAGATCTATGCCTTGTATTTAATCGGGACATTGTAGGGTAGAAGGAGTTTATTGTACGGTAACTATTCACTGAATAGGTTCTTGGTATTCTAAGCAGTGAATTCATATTATCCGGATAGTCGCGATATGCTGAGAAGTATCCCTCACGATGTAGAATAAATGTGATTAATTAATTAATCATATTTAATAAATTAGAGAATTTATATAAATAATGATAAAATAGTTTTATTATTATTTATTTCTACTACCGGCTTAATATTGAACCTACAGGGTCACACCATAAAAAGAGAATGATTTAATGGTGGAGGAATTAATTAATAATGGCTAATAATTATTTATTTGTCAAATAAATAATTAATTGGAAAATTTAATAATTGATTAAATGAGATTTAATTGATTATAAATTAATTAAGAAAAGTTCTTAATATTATTAATTAAGGATTTAATTTTTGGAAATTAAATCACGAGAGCGAATTATTTCTAAAGTGTTTAGAAAAAGGATTAATAATTAAAAGGTGTTTTAATTATTAATGAGAATAATAAATGGGATAATAATAATAATATTTATGGGAAAATTTCAGCTGAAAATTTTGCCTATAAATAAACTATTATAGACCCTATTTTTATTCGAACCTTAGAACCCCAAAAACCCAAAAAGTTTGGAAAACCCAATTCTCTCCACCTCCTTCCTCCTCCTTAACATCGTTTTCTTGGTGGATACCGGTGGAGTGCTTCACACTTGAGGAGCAACTGCTAAGGATCTCTGATCGTTGTCTCCGAATTATTTTAAAAGTTTAGATTCGATCCCTCGAATTTTTATTCCAGATTTGTATGCTTTTATTTGGATTTTATATGTGTAAAAGTGTTTTGCCTTGCCCCCGCTGCGTTTAAAATCCAACAGTTTACATGTTGTCTAATATTATATATTGTGAACAATCTAGTATCAAATGGGATACAGAATATTAGATTGTTAAATACGGTTATATAATATAATAAGGTTCACAGCACAGGTGGTGTTGGACAATCCACTGGTATGGCTATAGTATTATTTAGATTAGTTTATATTGACTAATAAATAATACTAGTATACTTTGTGTATATTGAACAGGATCAAATTTAGAATTGTTCCCTTAATACTGATTAAGAAGGAGAACTAAGATTCTATGTTATTATTAATGCTTAGGTTCTTAATCCGGAAATAGTAATTGACACGTGTATATTATTTACATGCTTTGATTTATATATGAAATAATTCTTTTGAATTATATCATTATATTTTGGGTGATGGAATTATATACATGGTGGATATTATTTATTGAAGGAATCCATGTCCTGATAATATTCGGATTAATGATGTCCCCTTGAAAGCTCAAAAAGATTTAATTATATGAAACCCTGCAGGTGGAATTTATTCTGGCATAATTAAATAAAGGTTGAGTGGATGATCAAGGATAAAAGATATTAATTAAATAAATTATCAGTAATTTATTTAATTAATGGACATATGATATTTTAAACATGGGGAATTTAATAAGCATATAATATTGGAATCGAATTAATTAAATTACGGTATTAGGAAAGGTAGTGCAAATATTAATTCTTTAGTGGATTGAATTAATATTTAATTACATTGGGCTAGGCTCAAGATATAATTAGAAGGCCCAACCTAATTATCCATGGTCCCTATTGTAGGCTATATATATTCTTATTCTCTTCTTGCTTGGAAATTGTGTGAAAACATATTATAGCCACCAAGGAGCAAGAAGAGAGGATAACTTGAGAAGACGGAGGCCACACTTCGCTCAAGGGAATTTGTGAATACAATAGAAGAGCGTGGAATCAACCATTAACAAGGTAATCCTCTTTTCGTAACCTTTATCGTAAACGTAGTAACACCCTAAGTCCGTGGTTCCCAACACCCTTGCCTCAAACTTTCCCTTTACCTGGGATATGACCAACTTCGAGTCTTCGCAGACTTTTAACTTCTTGACTCTAAGTGTCCCTGCTAAGCCAAGACCAGCTATCAGAGCTTCATATTCTGCCTCATTGTTGGTGGTTGGGAAGTCTAGCTTCATGGCATACTCAAATAAGAACCCATCAGGGCTTTGTAAAACCAAACCTGCTCCACTTGAATTCATTTTTGATGCTCCATCAAAATAGAGAACCCAGTATTCTTTTTCCTTATTAACCTTCTCTTTATCCCCCTTATCAACTTCCTCGTCTTGAAGTATGTTATCTTCCTGCCCCCCCCCCCCCGACTTCTTGGTTGGGTATAGTACATTCCACCATGAAGTCAGCTAGTGCCTGGGCTTTTATTGCCGTTCGTGGCTTATACTTGAGATCGAACTTTCCCAGCTCTATTGCCCACTTGATCAATCTCCCACTTGCCTTGGGACTGTGAATGATCTTTCTCAGGGGCTGATTTGTTAGCACCTCAATTTGATGAGCCTGAAAGTAAGGACACAGTTTTTTTCAAGCCATTACCAAGGCCAGAGCAAATTTCTCAATAGTTGAATAATTCAACTCAGCACCATGCAGAATTTTATTTACATAGTATACGGGTTTCTGGACTTTCAGTTCCTCCTTAACCAATACAGCGCTCAAGGCACTCTCTGAAACAGCTAAGTACAAGAATAAAACTTCATTCCAAACTGGCTTGGCCAACAACGGGGCCTGCGCCATATATTTCTTCAATTCTTCGAAAGCCTTCTAGTTTTCCTCACTCCATACAAAGTCCTTAATATTTTTTATTGACTTGAAGAATGATAGGCACTTGTCTCCTGACTTGGAGATGAATCGTCCCAATGCAGCAACCCTTCCTGTGAGCTTCTGAACATCCTTGATAGTTTTTGGTGGTTCCATGTCCGGGATTGCCTTTATTTTATTGGGGTTAGCCTCGGTCCCCCTCTTGGAGACCATCAATCCCAAAAAATTTCCAGATCCTACTCTGAATGCACACTTTGTAGGATTTAACATCATTTTATGGTACCTTAGGACTTCAAAAGCTTCCCTTAAATGGGCTATATGATCAGTCTTTATTAGACTCTTGACTAACATGTCATCAACATAAACTTCCATAGTCTTGCTAATAAGATTCTTAAAAATTTTATTTACCAACCTTTGATAGGTGGCTCCTGCATTCTTGAGACCAAACACCATAACAAGATAACAATAAACACCAAAGTCAGTGATGAATGATACCTTTGGAATGTCATCCTGGTGCATTTTGATCTGATTGTATCCACTAAATCCATCCATGAAACTCAGCATTTCATGCCCAGCAGTGGCATCTATCAAAGTATCGATCCTTGGTAACGGAAAACAGTCCTTAGGACAAGCATCATTTAGATCAGTGAAGTCCACACACATCCTCCATTTTCCATTAGCCTTCTTCACCATTATAGGGTTTACTAACCACTTTGGAAATTGAATCTCCCCAATAAAACCAGTCTCCAAGAGCTTCTCCACTTCCTGTTTTATAGCTTCTTGCCTTTCTGGAGCAAAACTTCTTTTCTTTTATTTCACTATCTTCTGACTTGGGTCCACATTCAGCTTGTGAATAATCAGTTCCGGGTCTATGCCTGGCATATCAGCTGCTGACCATGCAAAAATATCACTATTTTCTTGCAAAAATCTCACCAAATTTCCTCCAAAAGGCTCCTCGAGCGTTGCTCCAATAAAAGTCACCTTCCCAGGATCTTCGGGGGCCAAAGGAATTGAAACCAAGTCTTCTGATGGCTTTCCCCTTTTCTCATTATTCTCTCGGATATCCAGATCTTAAATAGGAAGAACCTGCCCCCCCAACTCCATCTGCCCTCAAAGAGGCCACATAGCAGCTTCTAGCCATTTTTTGATCTCCTCTTTCTTCTTCAATCCCATCTTGAGTCGGAAACTTCATAACTGAATGATAAGAAGAAGGGACTGCCTTAAAGGCGTGTATCCCTGTTCTTCCCATGATAGCGTTATAGGTCGAACTAGCCTTCACCACCATAAAGTCCAATATCTGAGTTGCTTGCCTTGGTTCCTTTCCTATGGTTGTTGGCAACTTGATTATTCCTTCTACGGGGCATTCCACTCCTGCGAATCCATATATCAGCATGTCGGTTGGGGTCAATTGGGAGTCATTATATCCCATCCTTAAAAAGGTGTCATGGAGCAAAATATCCACTGAAGCACCATTATCCACAAGGACCCTTCTTACCGGGCTGTTCCCTATTATCGGGGTTATGACCAACGGGTCGTCATGGGGAAATTTCACACCCTCCAGATCAGAATCATCAAAAGACATTGTTACTCCTGTCCTGGCCCTCTTCGGGGCTTCCCCAATAATATGCATAACTTCTTGAGCATACACTTTCCTGGAGTTCTTGGATAACCCAGCAGCAGTTGGTCCTCCAAAGATTGTGTTGATCACAGGCCCTTGGGGGCGCGGTCCTCTGAAGATTGTATTTATCACCGGTCCCCTAGGTTGGGGATTTCGCCCCTGATCTTCTTGATCTCTCCTTCGGTCATCAAAGTTCTTTCTCACGTTGTTGCTTCTATCCCCTCCTTCTCCAGTATATTTGTTCAATCTTCCTTTTTGAATGAGGAACTCAATTTCATCTTTTAGTTGTCTACACTCATCGGTGTCATTACCAATATCTTTGTGAAATCTGCAATACTTGCTCTTATCTAGCTTGGCAGGATCAGCCTTCAAGGGCTTAGGCCAACGAATATCTCTATCTTTCTCGATCTCCATCAAGATCTGGCTTCTAGGAGCATTTAGCTTAGCGTATTCAGTGAACTTTTGCCCAGGTCCTCCCTTCTTGGAGGTTGAATCAGAGTTTTGCTCGGTTCTAGGATACTTGTCCTTAGCAATATACTCCAGATCAGTTTTCTGCTTCTTGCCTCCAGTGGGCTCATTACTTACTACGGTCTTCCTCATGCTTTCTTCAACCTTGATATACTTCTCTGCCATATCCTGGAGCTGCAACATGCTTTCAGGGGGACGTTTGGCCAAGGACATCTTAAAAAACTCATCCCTAGTTCCTTGTTACAGTGCTATCATGGCTACCTTATCATCAAGGTCTGGGACTTTTAAAGCCTCCTTTGTGAAATGATTCAGATAATCTCTTAAGGATTCTTTTATTCCCTGCACAATGCTCATAAGAGATGCTGAACTTTTCTCATGAACTCTCCCGCTGATGAATTGCTTAATAAAAGCCTGACTTAATTCTCTGAACGACCCAATAGAGTTTGGGGGCAAGCGACTATACCACCTTTGAGCCATACCCGACAGGGTTTGAGGAAAGGCCCGACACTTAATAGCATCATTCACGGGCTGCAACAGTAGTGCATTAGAGAATGTTCTAACATGATTAGCGGAATCTCCCGTGCCATCATAAGCCTTGATAGTTGGCATCTTAAACTTCCTTGAGATTTGGGTATTCATTATTCCTTCAATGAAGGGTGGAGTAGGATCATCAGGATCTCCAAGGGGAAGAAGATTGCTTGGATCAGCCCTTGGGACAACAACCCTTCTCTGTACTGGACCATCCAGGTCTATGACAGGAGGAGGATTTCTCCCCCTAGGAGGTGCTTGGGGTCTGGTGGTCTGGTGCGCCTCCAAATCGCGCCTCAGCCTTTGAATCTCAGCCTCGTGAGCCCTGATCCTTTCCTGCACTTCCTGGGGATTCGTCCCTTGGGTGCTTTCAGGACGTTGGCTTCCATTAGCCATCGGCTCTTTGCCAGCACGACTCCTTCTTGGGGCTACTTCATCATCCGAAGACTCGGAGTCTCTTTTAGTGTAAGGACCAGAAAATTCCCGATCCTCAGGGATAGGAGCCAAACCTCGTATGTAGACGGGTGATTGCCCTCGTGCTTCACTCCTCCCAGCACGTCCGCTTCCTCCAACCTCGGGGTAAAGGGGCATCCCATAAGGGGGGTTAGTAGTAACAACAATTGAATATTCATACCCGATAGGTCGAGAATTCACAGGTGCCTGTACTTGTTGAACTTGAGGATTCGTACCTTGAGTAGTCGAGGGGATCGTCCCTTGTTGCTGAGGTTCAGTTGCCCCTATCTGGGCTTCTCCTTGCGTGGTTGCATAGGTTGAGTGAGGAGGCACCTCCACAGTTGAAGAAATCACTTGGGTTGTCCCCGTTGGTGTTCCTCCTTCAAGGGCTCTAACTGTTCTCCGTGTTCTCGCCATGGTGATTGTTGTGCCTTTCCCACAGACGGCGCCAAATGTTATAGATAAAAAACTAAGGTTATTATTTGCTGTATTTATTGCTAAGGTTCGGAAGCTCAAGGCCTTTAATGGCTGCTCTCGTGTTTCGTAGCTTAACTCTGCCTTTACGAGATGCCTACATATCTATGTAAATTAGAGAATCAAACCAAAAAATGTAGTTCTGATTTGTAGGTGAGGCCCCTTATATAGATGTGGGAGTCCTTGAATTGGACTTGGTATAGGAGACTTGGTGGTCAAGTCTCTGAATTAGGATGGACTTAGGAGTCCTAGGAAGTAGGAAGCTGATTTCTTATCCTATGAGGTTCCTTGGAGGCCGACCTACAAGGATTTATATCCCCACTAGGACTTATCTTAATAGATGTTTTTCTCCCTTATTAATTAATTATGAAATTAATTAATAATCAGGGTTTTGGATCTTCTTTGTTCCATCAGGCCTGATCTGGTCCATCAGGCCTGATCAATGTGTTAACCTTTTGGTCTGAATATCATACATCTTCTTATTGGACCTAGCAGCCTACATCTTGTATAATCAATGTAATATTTAATTACACACTAAGGATTTATCTATCCCTATCAATATATATATATATATATATATATATATATATCAAGAGAACCCTGTGAAGCTTGAATAGCTCACAGCTGCTTTACAAGTGAACAACTAAACTTGCAGAGAAATGCTACAGGATGCTGCTTACAAATGTTTATCTGAAAATTTGTTTTTGTTTAGTCTATTGTTGTTATTGTTCTACTTGATACACTTGGTTTATATATCACCAAGTTTACATAGAATAAGACAAGATGATAAAATAAAAACTATCAAGTCAAACTCCATGCTGCTTCACTACTCTATTCCAGCACCTTTAAAAATCTTCATAACTTGCATGGAAATGGTAATGCTTCTTTATTCTCAAAACCCTGCTAAACAGGCTTCCACGTTCCTTTTTCAAACACTCGACGCATGTGACTGTGTTGTCACTGTCAACAAATATTTGAATTGATCATCCGTCAGGTACATGCTTGTTATCCATCGGGTAGCCTTGCTTATCATCCGTCGGGTAGCTTTGTTGATCATCCGTCGGGTAGCCATTTATCACTTGACTCTATTTCATTTGTGCAAGATTACAAGACATCTTATATTTATATTTAATCAACCTATTCTGCACATCTACTGGAAGTCTACATGATTCAAAAGCTACTACAGAATCTATACAACATTGTTTGTAGAAATGTGCTACATGACTTATTGTTACATAAGCTACTCACCCGATGGATATCAATTAGTCATCCGTCGGGACTATATTGAATCATCCGTCGGGACTATAATTGATCATCCATCGGGTGTTGTAAAATTCACTAAGTTAAATCTACTAAGGTGTTTTATTTAGCTTATCTTCAAGTACACAACATATTCCTAACAATCTCCCCTAATTTATGTCTACTGGAATTGTAGCCATAAATTAAGAGAAACTTGATGATAAAAAACATCCTTAAGATACAGATTGTGTTAGTCCCTTAACAATATGACAAGAATTACAGAAGGGGGGTTGAATGGAATTCTTGAAACTTTTTTTTGAAAAAAAATGTTCTAACTCGAATATATTTATAAGTGTGAATTGATTAGCACAATGCGGAATAGTTACTTAAATGAATCAAATCACAAGTAATTAAAAACAAGAGTCTTTAAAAACTTTCTGGTGGATTTGAATGATTCCACCAGAGATATATATTATATATCGAGAGAACCCTGTGTGCAAAATGCTCACAGCTGCTTATAACAAGTGAACAACTAAGAGTACAGAGAAATGTTAAGAATTCTGCTTACAAATGTTTCTCTGCTTTGTTGCTTAGATCGATTGTTCCTTAGTTGCTACTTCTTGGTTTATATATCACCAAGATGACAAAGTAATGAGACAGGATAATAAAACAAAACTATCTAGCCTATTACAATGCTACTTCATTACTCTATTCCAGCATCTTTGAATATCTTCATAATAGCATGGAAATGGCAATGCTTCTTTTTTCTCAAAAACCCAGTTGAATAGGCTACCACATTCCATTAGCATCCACTCGATGCATGTGACTGTGTTGTCACTATCAACAGATATTTGAATTCTTTATCCATCGGGTTCATGATCATCCGTCGGGTTGTCTATTTGATCATCCGTCGACTTCATTGTAGTTTATCCGTCGGGTAGCAATCTGGAACTTGACTTCATTTCATTTATGCAGAATTACAAGACATCATCTTTGTATAATTAATCAACCTATTCTGCATATCTTGTTAAAGTCAACATGACTTGAATACTACTTACAGAATCTATACAATGGTGTATACAAAAATGTGCTACAGACTTATTGTTACATAAGCTACTCACTTGATGGATAATAAGTCATCATCCGTCGGGACTGTAATGAGTCATCCGTCAGGACTATAAATCCTATCCGTCGAGTGCTACATAATTTCGCTAAGTAAAATCTACCAAGGTGTTTTGTTCATGAAATCATCAAGTACACTACATATACACAACAATCTCCCCCAATTTATATCTACTGGAATTGTAGCCATAAATTAAGAGAAACTTGATGATAACAAAACACCCTAAAAATACAACTTTAAAAATAAAGTAGATATTACTGAAAAGTGCTTCAAATAACAAAATGTACAAAGTTTTGCTCACAGTCATTTTCAAGATGCTCCTCTAGCCTGAGCAGATTTATCTAGTTCCTTGAAGGTCTGGATCTCTTTCCAAGCTTTCTGTTGTTTTCTTCAATCTAATTTTGGAGCTTCCTGTGGAATTCCAGTTCATCAGATTCTGAGAGATTTAGCGTTCCTTGCATTTCCACAAGAGTCTCATTGTTGGAGATGCTCAATTGGTCTTCTAATCTGAAAAATCTTCTCACACCTTTGTCATCCGTGAACTCCATCAGCCAGTAGGGCCTTATATGCACTCTTCTCCCTGTGTAAGGGATAATTATTGTCTTTGGAAGTGCATCTTTAGCTCTAACACTCCTTAGCTCTTCAATCTTCTTCGATACCAATCTTCTTGCAGTAATGTTGAGCCCAAAGTTCTTCTTGAAGGATGAATAAACTTTAATCAGTACAGCTTGGCTTTCTTGAAGGATCCTGTGAAGTGGCCTCTGTATCTCCTTCCCTCATTTGTACTTGAACACTAACCTTTCAGGTAGGTTTCTGTATGCATCAATTCCTCTCACTTCATCTAGTTCATCTAGATAGAGGTTTAGATCAGAAAATTCTTTGATGTCACACAAGTACATGTAATCTCCCCTATTGACTTTGGACTGAGCTTTGACTACAGATTTGGATTTGAGAGGTGACAACTTCACTTTCTTGACTGCTCTTGGCTTTGTTCTTCTTGGCTTGCTAAGGATTGGTAGATTGAAGTCAGGAATTGGTATGTTCTCCCATTCTATTGGCTCATCCTTGGGAATAATAGGTTCACCATGATTATTCCTGTAGGGATCCACCACCCTGATATCTTCAAAAACCACAGAGGGCTTTGATGCTTGAGTTGTAGATGGTGTGGATTCCTTAGGAAATTGATCTTTCAATTCCTTGTCAACAATATCCAGTTTCCTTTTAGTTCTTTTAGCCAATTCCTTGATTCTTGGAGATTTCTTCTGTTGTTCAACTTGCTTATTTGATTCAGTAATTTCAGATGGCTGAACATGAATTTGTTGTGATGAATTTACAGCATGTAGCTTGGCTAAGATAGCAATTTGCTCTTTCTTCTGTTTAGCCTTTTTAGCATCTAGCGCAGGTTGCTTCATTTCCTGCTTCAATCTAGCCTTTTCTTCTCTCTTTGCTTGAGCAAATTGAGGATGTCCAGCCACTACACAAATTTCTTTCCCATTCTTGAAAATCTTGGCAATTCTCCTTTTAGAAGCTGAATCAGCTGGATCTTTGTAGAAAGTAATTGATCTTGATAGAAGCTTCTTTTCATCAGGCTTGGGTGTCTCATACACAGTATCCAAGGGGTTCTTCAATGATGATTTTGAGTAGTTCACCCTTGGTTTAAGAATTATTTCAGCCTTTGGAGATTTGATGCAGGAAGGTTGTCCTCTTTCCAGATAGTTCATGCTCATCTCATTCACACTAATTTGCTTGACTTGAGAGTGATGGATGGCTGACTTAACTGGCTCATTGACAAGTTCAAACTTTTTTCTGTATTTCCTTATCAATCTTCTCCCAGTTGACTAAACTCAACTTCTCCTTATCAGCTGCTCTTATGTTGGCTGCTGCTGTATTGATCAGATCTATACTATTTGTAACTGATGGCTTTGAGACAGTAATTGAAGGCACAATTACTTTACTGATTTGAATTTGAAGCCTCTCCCCCTCACTAGGTCTCCCCCCCTCACTTGGTCCTTTCTCCCCCTTTTTGTTATCATCAAGTTGAGGTGAGGAGGGGTTTGAGCAGCCACCAATTTTTATAGTAAATTTTTCTGTTAGGCTTGATGAGGATGAATGGCAGTTAAAGATGCTTCCATGGCTGACATTCTTGTGTCCAAGGCATCTATCTTGGTTGACATATCAGAATTTTTCCTTAATTGCCTCTTGATGTCAAGCATTGTAGCTTCTGGAAGTTTAGAATATATTTTATCTGAAATGGCCTTCTTCATCTCCTCAATATCACCCTTCATGGTGTTTACATCCGTAGCATGCTGGAAGCCCTAGATTTGTTGAAGTTGCAGGGAGGCTAGATGTGCCTGAAGGAGCTTCTTGGTGCTGGCATTGGTAGTGGTTTGAAGAGCAGTATTTGTCTAACTGATTAGCTGGATCAAGGTTGTCTTTAAGTAATGCTTATCACAGTGCTTTGAGAATACCCATGATGGCATACCTGATCTTGAACTTGAGCCTACTTCTCCCCCTATGTCCATTGCTTCATCTTCACTATTCCCACTCCTGTAACACCCCCAAATCCGGGGTCGGGGATCCGGGTTGTCACGAGTTCCATTTCCCTTAATAATACTTAATCTTAATAATCAACCAACTACTACATACTGTGACCCCAAAATATACACACACACCACAAGTTATAGTCTCAGAGATGAATACCCAAAAATAACACAAGTCATTTTATTCCACAATTATAAACCATTACACCTTAAAAGGGTTTCTGAATAAATTTACATATTCTTTTCCATTATTACAATTCATAAGTATACATAAGTCTGGTACATCAAAAGTTGAAAGCCTAGCTTATTGGTAGTTCCTACCTCAGCTACAACGGCATCAACGCCTACAGGAAACTGCAGAACGTTTCCTATCCGCTCACGAATTGGGAGCTTGGTCATGTTCATCTTGTCTATCTGTTGTTGTGTGATGAAATAAGAAAGCAAGGGTGAGCAACAAGCCCACCGAAATAATATGTATAATAATTAACAATATATGAGCATTCTCATAGTACTCATGAAAGTCTTGGTCAAGTAAAAATGAACCAAGTTTGATATCTTAACGCGACCAAGTCGCAAAATATTCAGTATATATGTATATATACTTTTCAAAATCTTGGAAGTCCTCTTCCATGCATAATATACACAGAGTTCCAGTTTATAACTGTATAAAAATATCGTTGCAAGGTGATTTCATATATCTAACCTTGTCTCAACGTTTTTGTGAAAATCTTTGTCATGCATAAGATAATCATTAACCAGATATAAGTTGAAAAGATGAAGTTACAAGATACTCCAATATACTTATATCTTTTCCAGATACTACTTGAACTACCACCGTTCAAGGTATCATCAGTTCCAAAAGTTCATTACATAGATGAGACTACAAGAAAAGACTTGAATAGATTCAATCTTTGAAATATCATTATAAATAATGAAGTTAAGAGATACTTCATTAAGTCCCGATATATATATACACCTATATATATACATTTCATACACTCCTTGAAAACCTCGGTTATGAAAATTATAAACAGAATTGCAATATCCAATCAATTTGGAAAGGAGAAAACCTTGGCATAAACCCGATATCTTGCTGATCAGGCAAAGATACCAATAAGTAACATTTTCTACTAGTAGATGGATGAATCCCCCACCAGCCATCACCCTGGCCTCATTAGGACCTTGTGCTAGACCGCCACCCGGCCTCTTACGCGTTGATGGGCTGCCACCCAGCCACTTACACTTTGATAGACCATACCCCGGCCTGTCGCTTATGCCGACTCAATTAGATGGACTTACTTCCCGAACGTTGGGAAAGTAATCAATTCATTTATCAAAACAACAACCTCGTTGCGAATATAAAATACACCACAGAGCCGGATCCCTTAATTTAAAAGCGAGTATTTAAATCCCCTTCGAAAGGAAGATCTTAAATTTGAAAACGAGTTTTGGGATCCGCTCTAACTTTTTAAATCATTTTGAAGACTGAAAAACATTTTTAAGAATGTTTGGAGTAATGCTGATTTAATGAAATAAATCAGTCCCGATATATAAGAAAATATCCGAATATTATTATTTAAATAATATTCCCATAAGGATAATCCTTATAAAAATAATTGAAGTAGAAGTTTTAAAACTTATACTTGAAATGAATAATAAATAACCAAGGATATACTTATACGAAAATACGATCTTTATTTGAATAATCGAAAATAAGTTTGATTATCGAAACATTATTCTTTAATAAAATAAAGAATATTATTTAATAAAAGAAGCGGAGTCATAAGTCCTCGAATGAATATTAAAAATAATATTCATTTAATAAAATAAGCGGAGTCATAAGTCCTCGAATGAATATTCAAAATATTATTCATTAAATAAAATAAAGTTATTGAATAAACCTTATTCAATTAATAGTTTTAAAAACTATATCTATATATATATATATAAATATATATATATATATGTTATACTCGGGAACATCGACTCCCGGTTTAGAAAACGTTCACCTTTGGGTCCCCTATACTAAGGGTATACGCAACCACTGCTTATCTCTAGCACATGTATTATGCAGTTTATAAGCATTTGAATTGATAATAGAATATCAAGATTACAAAACAGGAATGCATATATATATATATATATATTATATCACATGCTCCAATATATCGCAAGACTTTGCTAATAACAATCATGCACTTATCACAAGATAATGCATATACATATATACATCACAATAACAGTATAACAGGTAGAAAACTTGCCTGAGTGTTCCCGGATAGACTTAAGCTTAGAGTGGGTCTGATAACCTATGAACAACAACATAAGTCAGAATTAAACCCTGGTCGCTTAAGAAACTAGACTTTAACCAATTGAACCTTAATGTTCGCTTATGGTCACTTCTACGCTTAACATATCACATAAGTCGTTCGAGTACCCTCGGCTCCACCATTTTTAATAAATTAACCATTAAGAATTTTAAGGCGATTCTTTCGCGAGTACCCTACCAACTGCCTAATACACTTTAAATAATTGTTTCATACTCCAATTAGTCATTTAAGGACCTCCAAGGTTTCAAAGTAAGGCGATCAGTAATGGTTCGTTCACAAAACGCTGTTACTTAAAATGGCCGTTTCTCCTAAACCGTACATCAGATTCAAGCGTACCACATATCAAAACGAAGCTCGTAACATGAACTATCTAATCATGGGAATGGTCAAAACCTAAAAGTGAGTTCACGGGTCCTGATGTTAAGAACAAAAGCAGTCTAAGTTAAATCGGGCATTACGACGGCTATGTTTACGCGATTACCAAAGTTTATACATCTCCAAATCAATCACAAACCAACTTACAATCAACATTAAAACCAAAATCCATCCAATCCTCACTACATCAGTCCATTACTTCATGTTTTATCCAATTCATTCAATCACAACAAAAGCTACTAACCATACTAAGGTTCATTAACTAATAACCAAGATTCAACCATCAAAATCACTACAAACTCAACCAAACTTTAAACACAAAAGCATCATGCTTCTCATGAACTATATTAATCAAAACCACTCCTAAATAGTCAAAGTAAAACTAGAGTTTAAAGTTTTATACCTTCCTTGAAGCTTTTAATCAATGAAAGATCCTTGGAATGCCCATGCAAGCCTTTATCTATGCTTAAGCTACCTTGACCTTACAAATAAAATCAAGAATCAAATATTTGTTCTTGAAAGTTACTATTCACCCTAAACTAAAATGATTTGTTTGAGATAGAAAACCTTTGATTCAAGCACTCAAACTACTTACTCTTCTTAGTTATGAAATATAGGATCCAAAGAAACAAACCTCTTGAATTATGATTGAGTGGAGCTTGGGTTTGGAAATTTTTCTTCTTGTTTTTCTTCAAAAAACTGTGAGCAAGGAGATGGGGGGAAGAGAAATGAATGTGTTTGCTTGGTTGCTTCCTTTTTTTTGTTAATTAACCTTTTACCATGATAAAAATTGTGTGGCTCACAATCAACCAACCAACCCTTCCCATTTGGTCATGCTTATGTCATCTACTTATGTCATCTTGTTACACTTGTCCTCCTCTTGTTGGTGTGATGACATCATCCTCCACTAACCCCTTTGATTAACTCCTAATTACTTGGCTAATGATCGCTAATCTGTTATACGGTTCGCTTAACTTTCGTTCTCATTTATCGTTTGAGGGAACATACTCGGGATCTTATTACTTGAGTTCTCCTAAATCTCTCTCAATATTTTATATTCCTTTTATGATCCTCTCTTATAATACTTGAATTTAAATCCTTTTAATCATGTTACCTTATACTCAATTCTTTCGGTATCTGGTGGATTTTCGGGAAAAATCAAAGTGTTCGAATTCGAATTCTACCGACCTTTACATACACTCATTTACTTTATGGAATACTAATACGATCTTAGAATTTCCATAATAGTACTCCTATATATCGAGGTCTGATAATTTTCCTTAATCAGCATCATCAGCAAAAGTTACTATTCATCAGGGTTTCAAAAAGTCCAAAAATTTTGGGGTTATTACAGTCTCCCCTCCTTAAAAGGATTCCGTCCCGGAATCAGATAGAAAATGAATAGGGATGCTCTCTTAGCATTGCACTTTCTAATTCTCAAGTAAATTTTCCTACATTATGGTTCTACCACCAAACTCTGCCTAGTTTGATAACCCTTCTCCTAAGCACTTGTTCCTTTTCGATCTATAACCCTTTCAGGTTGCTCCATATAGGTTATGTCTGGTTGCATGCCTATGCGCTCATATGCCCCTATTTGTCTGGCATCCGAATTATACTTCCTTAACATTGATACGCGGAACACGTTATGAACTTGCTACAGTTTCGGGGGTAGGGCTAGCTCATATGCTAACTTCCCAATATGTTTTAATACCTCAAAGGGGCCAACAATTCGTGGGCTTCGCTTTCCTTTCTTTCCGAACCTCATTCATCCTTTCCAAGGGAATACCTATAACAACACTAGGTCCCCTACTTCCTATTCTTTGTCCTTTCGTGTCAATTCAACATACTTCTTATGTCCATCTTGGGTTACTACCAGCCGTCCTCTGATTAGATCTATTATATCCTTGGTCCTTTGGACTACTGTTGGTCCGAGCATCTTGCGCTCTACAACTATATCCTAACATAAGGGAGATCGACATTGTCTTCCCTCAAGGATCTCATAAGGCGACATCTCGATAATGACATATGATCTATTGTCGTAAGAAAACTCAATCCGCGATAAATGATCATTCCAAATTCTTTCAAGTCTATTACACAGACTCTCATAATAGCTTCTAACACTATAGCTTTTGCTTCTCAATACTCCTTCTTTTCTTGTTCGTAGTCATTACTATCTTCCGTACATAATACTATACTGGTTACACTTTTGCTCGTTAGTATTCTATAACCTTTTAATAACCGCGTCAAACTTAGTATCATGAACGCGTTAGATTCCGAATACTACCGCGCTGATACTCCTTTATAGCTGCTTCTATCTTCAAAAGCTTGGTCCTTCATATAGAAGTAAAAGAATTTATTGAGAGATCACTATGATCATTAACACTTGTTATATCGCATAGTTAGTACAGAAGGTGGCCAGCCTTTAGTACTTGACAAGCAATTAAACAACATTTGGTATCCTACTAGGCTTCTATCACACAGATAGATAGTCATTCGGCAATACCCCCCCCCCCTTCTGGAAGGGTTGTTCTTCTCAGCTTATACAAAATGAAAAGGAGAGAAAATAATGAATTGAAGAGAATTGTATATATATAAAATATACTGCCACAAAATATCTGGCTTGGAATCTACCTCTGAACTATAGAGGTTTGTCATAGGAGAACAAAACATATACGTATATATATCAACATCAAGTATTATAGCATCGTATTTCACATGCCTAAATATTTTTGATATTATGTCCATCATTCTATGGACCCATGCTCTTGCTCGAGCTTATACACAATCACTTTTGAAACTCCCTCGACATCAAAAATCAAATCTGGGATCTCATTCTAGACATCATCGTTACTAGAATTCTATGCTTGCACCGCAACCTTCCTCGTATAGTAATACGACTCTCTATTGATAAGAAGGAATAAGTATTCAATAGGTAAATAATTGACTTAATTAGTCTATTAATGATAACTTATACATCACCACAACCCAATTAGTGGTACCCAATCTCAACATCCATTACACTACAACTCTCACGGTTATAATCGGCTCATTATTGAAAGAATCGTTCCTGCATTACTATGGTCCACCACTGACCTACTGTCATCATTCATTTTCCTTGGAATCTTAATAGCTAACCATACGGAGTCCATACCTGTCGTATCAAATTCTTCTAAGGAGTTAACATAATCACCATTCCTAATTCATGAAGAACAATCCAGATCCTGACGTACTTTCATGACATGAAGCATATAAAATTGCAGAAGAGTTACAATCAAAGCAATGATAGCAGGTTAATACCATTATTAACCATATGTCTTTATTGGGAGACATGCATCTCAAAGGTTCATTTAGTCATTTCGTAACATGGTCCTGGCTTATCTCAAGATAGTACCTTCTAAGATAAATAGCCCGCTCATGGAGATCACACGAATTAAACCTTTACCAAACTACTATTACGGTTGGGTATTGCACAGTCATCAGAAGGAATGTCAATCTTCCAAACCATAATACAACCTTCATGGCTTCAACCATCATCACTGTATTCCTCTGGCACGAGCGCCTATAATTCCTCTCTTACACTTAGAGTGTCGACCACCTCTTTGGCCTTTCCTGATAGTAAAATTTCCTTACAATCAATGTCATTTTAAATGATCTTCAACTAAAATTTCTACCTCATTTCCAATCATTGCTTGTGTGAAAATGCTCTTCCTTACGCTTTGGTGAGAGAAAAAAAAATATCACCATTTTTTTCCATAAGTTATTGCCTCGGTCTTTTTGAGGTTAACATTGTCATGACTGACTCTCGATCATACATAGGACGTCTCTTATTTTGGGCCCTACTTATTTTCACCAATCTCGACCTTTATTGGGCCAATCTATAGTTTCTTATGGTTTAATACATGCCCACCTGGCATTATTATAATTACGTCATATTTCCTTTATCAAAATTTATATCCTTGAGAATTTTGAATATTACCTTTCTCCTTGTAAAACCTCTAAGGTTATCCTTAAATCCTTCATCATTTACTCCCTAGGTACATGGCATATCAAGATACCATTTACTAATACTAGAACCATTGTCTATATAGTTCTGAAAACTTTCTCCACTGATCTTTAAAGGTTGTTGTTACCTTGATCCTTTCCAATTCATACTATCAAAACTCATGCTGTCCCTATTAAGGGCGAAATGCCAACCTTTATGCATTCCCCTAGGATTCATCTCAAGTTATCGAGGTCCTATCCTTAATTCCACCTTTAAAAAGGTACATGCATCCTTCCATGGATAAATAAAGTCATATATCCCTGATAAGGGTATCTTATTCAATCATTTCCACCTCCATAGCCTATACCAAATTTCACAATAGCATCCTTATTCAAGTTGAGGTCAATCCATATGGCCTCCAAAAGATAAAAAAAATGGTTATCCACTTTTCTTTCCTAATTTGGTAATGATCACATGGATGTTCTGGAAGATATTGGTCATGTTCAATGTGAACTTCTTCTTAATAAATCCTTATTTACTTTTGTTGTTTATCTCAACAGTCATCTCAATGTTGGGATATCTTTTATGTCTGGCGTCCCCCTTTTTGGGTATCAATTCACATGCGTTACTTACACTTCACATTCTTGAAGGTCACTTCCTTCATCCAATTTTTCTAATTTCTTACTTTCTTGTCTCCTCAGTCCATCCGTGTTTCCTTATTAATCAATAGATCTATCTCAAATTTTTATCGAATACTGTCAACTTCAAGGGAATTAACTATACGTATCGCTTATGCCTTCAAACCTTGAATTTATCTCATGATCAGTCACCATCGCGCTGATGATGACACACTTCTATATATTTATTGCAAGGGTTTCTTAGGGTTTCCCATACCTAACTCTCTTATCATTTCTCAACTCTATTTCCTTTATATCCCTTTATACTCCTGCCCTTTTCAGTCTTTTATTTTCATTTCCATTACAACCATTACATGAACCAACACAACATAAGCATTGATTTCAAACATCCCGTCATTCTAGATTCGTGTCCTCAGAATGAATCTTGACAACTTTTACAACTTAGATTCATAATTCATCATACTCGTCCTGCTTTTGTTCTGGTTCTAAAGCTTTTACACTACCTCCATAACCTTGGGAAGTACTTTCCCGAAAACAATTGTCTGAACTTTAATCAGTTTATTATAACCTCTGGCCCCATGTCTTTCTTGGCCTTTCACCAACGGGTGGCCTCTCTCTTAGGAAGGTAAGTGACAAAAATAGTCTTTTGCGCTTCGTCAGTCATTTAGAATCTCAAATGATTCTTATATTTCCTTTAGCCAAGCTCTTGCCTCGACTGGGTCAACCTGTTCCTTGGAACTCTGAGAGCTTAGCGACTTAAAGGTCATGAAATGATTTCCTACCGCATTGTTTCCTCAAGGTGGTGGTTGGGAATAAGATTATAAGTTCTGTTTAGACAGGTCCATGAATTTCCGTATAGGAGTACCGTCTTGGGTTTCCTTATCTTGCTCGACTTTTATTTTCTCAGTATGAAATGTTTCATCCTTCTTTCATAATCAGGGTTATCTTATACGTTAAAATCCCTATTTTTCATTTCATTATGTTATGGTTCCTTCTATCTTGATGGCGACCTCCCTGACTATCACATTCGGGGTTTGCCTTAAATCTTATTCCTCGAACTATGACTTTCATCTAAGATCCCGTCCTTAAGCTCTTGAACGTTTGGAACCAAAATTCTGTAAGAACGCCTCATTATTCCATTATCATCTTTCTCGGTATTAATCTCTTCTCTATTTGTTGGCTCCCTGCCTTCATTCATCACTTTTTCTTGGCACAATATGATCTTTTCCAAGAATTCGGGCTGTATTGCAATCTCAAACAGCTTTTCGGTACCGGCTCCGGTTACCTTCACTTCTATTTCCATTTTCTCAAAATCTCTTATCAACTCTTCAGAAGACATTATCATCTTGAGTCTCTCCTCTCTACTAAGGGTGTTAGCCACCACATTGGCTTTACCTGGCTGATAAATAGTCTCATAATCATAATCCTTGATTAGCTCTAACCACCTCCTCTAGCGCATGTTGAGCTCTTTCTGCATAAAATATACTTGAGCTATTGGGGTTTGTGTAAACTTCGCACTTCTCTCTATACAAGTAGTGCCTCCAATCTTTAGGGTAAAACTATTGCCGTGAGCTCAAGATCATGGGGGGGGGATATCAAATTTTATATTCCCTTAATTATCTTGATGCGTACATGATTACCTTACCGTGTTGCATAAGCACTCACCCTAATCCCTTGTGCAAAGCATCACTATAAATCACAAAATCTCCTTTTTCCCTCCGGCAACGCCAACACAGGGGTCGTCACCAATCTTTTCTTCAGTTCTTGGAAGCTGTTCTCACATTTCTCTGTCCATTTAAACTTCTCAGTCTTATGAGTAAGCCGCGTTAAAGGGGCTACTATCTTTACAAACTTGAACGAACCTCCGGTAGTGACCGGCCAATCCTACCTCTGGTAGTTTCCCTAACCATGGTCATCAATTCCTCAGTGGTCCTTTATTCATTCTTGTCAGGATCCTCCACGGGATCCTCCTCAGCAACAATCCCTTCTAGGACAACATCCTCAACCACTACATCCTAAATATGAACATCATCCGGTCTTTCTTTAGGACGCTCTATCGGATCCACAATCTAATCTCCAATAAGTAATAAAACATCATCGCGCTGTTGCTCCTCAACCTCAGGGTTCGAGTCCCGCTACCATATACGATAACAAACTACGCTTCTATCACGATATTTATAAGGGTTCCCATAAGGGTTTTAACTGTCAGTACTATGTTAGGTAGTCCGACTATGAACTTGGAAAGAGTCCTTATTATCTTAGTGAACTTATTATTTTAACGTCACATCATCTCTGAGGTTTATAACGCTTAGCTCTGATACCATTTCTGTAACACCCCCAAATCCGGGGTCGGGGATCCGGGTTGTCACGAGTTCCAATTCCCTTAATAATACTTAATCTTAATAATCAACCAACTACTGCGTACTGTGACCCCACAATATACACACACACACACACCACAAGTTATAGTCTCAGAGATGAATACCCAAAAATAACACAAGTCATTTTATTCCACAATTAGAAACCATTACACCTTAAAAGGGTTTCTGAATAAATTTACATATTCTTTGCCATTATTACAATTCATAAGTATACATAAGTCTGGTACATCAAAAGTTGAAAGCCTAGCCTATTGGTAGTTCCTACCTCAGCTACAACGGCATCAACGCCTACAGGAAACTGCAGAACATTTTCTATCCGCTCACGAATTGGGAGCTTGGTCCTGTTCATCTTGTCTATCTGTTGTTGTGTGATGAAAGAAGAAAGCAAGGGTGAGCAACAAGCCCACCGAAATAATATGTATAATAATTAAGTATATATGTATATATACTTTTCAAAATCCTGGAAGTCCTCTTCCATGCATAATATACACAGAGTTCCAGTTTATAACTGTATAAAAATATCGTTGCAAGGTGATTTCATATATCTAACCTTGTCTCAACGTTTTTATGAAAATCTTTGTCATGCATAAGATAATCATTAACCAGATATAAGTTGAAAAGATGAAGTTACAAGATACTCCAATATACTTATATCTTTTTCGGATACTACTTGAACTACCACCATTCAAGGTATCATCAGTTCCAAAAGTTCATTACATAGATGATACTATAAGAAATGACTTGAATAGATTCAATCTTTGAAATATCATTATAAATAATGAAGTTACGAGATACTTCATTAAGTCCCGATATATATATACAACTATATATATACATTTCATACACTCCTTGAAAACCTCTGTTATGAAAATTATAAATAGAGTTGCAATATCCAATGAATTTGGAAAGGAGAAAACCTTGGGATAAACCCGATATCTTGCTGATCAGGCAAAAATACCAATAAGTAACCTTTTCTACTAGTAGATGGATGAATCCCCCACCGGTCATCACCCTGGCCTCATTAGGACCTTGTGCTGGACCGCCACCCGGCCTCTTATGCGTTGATGGGCTGCCACCCAGCCACTTACACTTTGATAGACCGTACCCCGGCCTGTCGCTTATGCCGACTCAATTAGATGGACTTACTTCCCGAACGTTGGGTAAGTAATCAATTCATTTATCAAAACAGCAACCTCGTTGTGAATATAAAATACACCACAGAGCCGGATCCCTTAATTTAAAAGCAAGTATTTAAATCCCCTTCGAAAGGAAGATCTTAAATTTGAAAACGAGTTTTGGGATTTGCTCTAACTTTTAAAATAATTTTGAAGACTCGAAAACATTTTTAAGAATGTTTGGAGTAATGCTGATTTAATGAAATAAATCAGTCCCGATATATTTGAAAATATCTGAATATTATTATTTAAATAATATTCCCATAAGGATAATCCTTATAAAAATAATTGAAGTAGAAGTTTTAAAACTTATACTTGAAATGAATAATAAATAACCAAAGATATACTTATACGAAAGTACGATCTTTATTTGAATAATAAAAAATAAGTTTGATTATCGAAACATTATTCTTTAATAAAATAAAGAATATTATTTAATAAAAGAAGCGGAGTCATAAGTCCTCGAATGAATATTCAAAATAATATTCATTTAATAAAATAAGCGGAGTCATAAGTCCTCGAATGAATATTCAAAATAATATTCATTTAATAAAATAAGCGGAGTCATAGGTCCTCGAATGAATATTCAAAATAATAATCATTAAATAAAATAAAGTTATCGAATAAACCTTATTCGATTAATAGTTTTGAAAACTATATATATATATATGTTATACTTGGGAACATCGACTCCCGGTTTAGAAAACGTTCACCTTTGGGTCCCCTATACTAAGGGTATACGCAACTACTGCTTATCTCTAGCACAGGTATTATGCAGTTTTTAAGTATTTGAATTGATAATAGAATATCAAGATTACAAAACAGGCATGCATATATATATATATATATATATATCATATCACATGCTCCAATATATCGCAAGACTTTGCTAATAACAATCATGCACTTATCACAAGATAATGCATATACATATATACATCACAACAACAGTATAACGAGTAGAAAACTTGCCTGAGTGTTCCCAGATAGACTTAAGCTTAGAGTGGGTCCGATAACCTATGAACAACAACATAAGTCGAAATTAAACCCCGGTCGCTTAAGAAACTAGACTTTAACCAATTGAACCTTAATGTCGCTTATGGTCACTTCTACGCTTAACATATCACATAAGTCGTTCGAGTACCCTCGGCTCCACCATTTTTAATAAATTTACCATTAAGAATTTTAAGGTGATTCTTTCGCGAGTACCCTACCAACTGCCTAATCCACTTTAAATAATTGTTTCATACTACAATTAGTCATTTAAGGGCCTTAACCAAGGTTTCAAAGTAAGGCGAGGGGTAATGGTTCGTTCGCGAAACGCCGTTACTTAAAATGGTCGTTTCTCCTAAACCGTACATCGGATTCAAGCGTACCACATATCAAAACGAAGCTCATAACATGAGCTATCTAATCATGGCAATGGTCAAAACCTAACAATGAGTTCACGGGTCCTGATGTTAAGAACAAAAGCAGTTTATGGTAAATTGGACATTACAACGGCTATGTTTACGCGATTACCAAAGTTTATACAACTCCAAATCAATCACAAACCAACTTACAATCAACATTACAACCAAAACCATCCAATCCTCACTACATCAGTCCATTACTTCATGTTTTATCCAATTCATTCAATCACAACAAAAGCTACTAACCATACTAAGGTTCATTAACTAATAACCAAGATTCAACCATCAAAATCACTACAAACTCAACCAAAATTTAAACACACAAGCATCATGCTTCTCATGAACTATATTAATCAAAACCACTCCTAAATATTCAAAGTAAAACTAGGGTTTGAAGTTTTATACCTTCCTTGAAGCTTTTAATCAATGAAAGATCCTTGGAATGCCCATGGAAGCTTTTATCTATGCTTAAGCTACCTTGACCTTACAAATAAAATCAAGAATCAAAAATTTGTTCTTGAAGGTTACTATTCACCCTAAACTAAAATGATTTGTTTGAGATAGAAACCTTTGATTCAAGCACTCAAACTACTTGCTCTTCTTAGTTATGAAATATAGGATCCAAAGAAACAAACCTCTTGAATTATGATTGAGTGGAGCTTGGGTTTGGAAATTTTTCTTCTTGTTTTTCTTCAAAAAACCGTGAGCAAGGAGATGGGGGGAAGAGAAATGAATGTGTTTGCTTGGTTGCTTCCTTTTTTTTTGTTAATTAACCTTTTACCATGGTAAAAATTGTGTGGCACACAATCAACCAACCAACCCTTCCCATTTGGTCATGCTTATGTCATCTACTTATGTCATCTTGTTACACTTGTCCTCCTCTTGTTGGTGTGATGACATCATCCTCCACTAACCCCTTTGATTAACTCCTAATTACTTGGCTAATGATCGCTAATCTGTTATATGGTTCGCTTAACTTTCGTTCTCATTTATCGTTTGAGGGATCATACTCGGGATCTTATTACTTGGGTTCCCCTAAACCTTTCTCAATATTTTATATTCCTTTTATGATCCTCTCTTATAATCCTTGAATTTAAATCCTTTTAATCATGTTACCTTATACTCAATTCTTTCTGTATCTGGTGGATTTTCGGGAAAAATCAAAGTGTTCGAATTCGAATTGTACCGACTTTTACATACACTCATTTACTTTATGGAATACTAATACGATCTTAGAATTTCCATAACTGTACTCCTATATATCGAGGTATGATAATTTTCCTTAATCAGCATCATCAGCAAAAGTTACTATTCAGCAGGGTTTCAAAATGTCCAAAATTTTTGAGGTTATTACCACTCCCATCTCCAAAGAAATCAGCTGAACCACCAGTCTCATAGTCCACATCACCAGCTATAGAAGGCAAAGTTGTGATGGCATCCTTAGCTCTCATCATAGACTGTGTGGTATGCACCAAATTCAACATCCTTTCTGCATTGTCATTACCCTGTTCAGCTAAAAGTTGATAAGCTGGAACAGGGTGAGTAAATGCCTCAACATCAAGGAAGTAGAATCTATAACAGCTTTAGGATGCTGAGATAGTCCTTCCCTGTCTGCATCTTGGACATTCATTGACTCACTAGCAATGACATCCATCCTTATAGCTCCAATACCTGCATTTCTCTCATTTTCTCTCTTTTGTTGCATCAAGATCTCACCCTGGCTCCCCACCCTCACACCCTCACCTTCACCTACTAAGGTGGGACTCCTCTCACTCTCTTTTGCCAATCCTGAAGAAATGGATTGCATAGTTTCACTCATTTCCTCTCCTTTTTTCTGGGAGCAACCCAGACTCTCACTTAAAACACTCTTCTCTCTCAATCCTAAGAGTGACTGTACAACCACTAAATCTTCTGCACTTGAAATAAATGAAGTTTGAAGCTGTGCAGAGATACTCGACGGATGAGTGATATCCATCGAGTGAGTGGTTTTGCTATCCGATGGATAACTGCTGTCAAGCTTATCCGTCGGGATACAATCAGTACTCGACAGATGAGCAATATCCGTCGAGAGAGTAGAAATGAATGAGCTGGGAATAGAAACTATTGTTGACTCTGTGCTGATTGAAGATATTTTGGGCACAGATGATACAACAGTTCCTGAAAGAATTGGCAAGTGAACCAACAAATCATCTAAAAGATGATGCTCACTTGCACTAGATTTTGGCTTCCCCAACAGAGTTAAAGAAGGGGAATTAGGAATTGATGTTTTTATCATATCCACATCCAGAGAATTTGTTGGTGAGTTGGGTGTTTGAGGTGCTTCTATAACTAGAGATTTTGGCTGTGACTCCACATTTATTGGAGCCACATCAAACTGAATTTGTGAAGGTGCAGTGACTGTGTCTGTTGCACCAGTTTGCACTGTGTGTGTACCCTGTGCATTCCCAAAGGTTTTAGATTTCTTCTTTCTGGCATAAGTTTGGGCTGAGCTTGTGTCCCTAACCCTCTTGGCCTGTGCTCTTGGTTGAGAGCTTTGTTCAATAACTACATCCTTTTGGGAGGATGCATCCAGAAATAAGTTTTTGTCCTTTTTAAGCACTGCAGTTTATTGGGAAACTGCAGTGTGGCTAGGCTGGGATCCACTCAACTCTCCAACCTTATTCTTGGGGTTTCTTTTATGTTCACCCCTTCCCTCACCTAACTTACCCTCCTTCACACTCCCCTCTTTGGCTTTAGTGGATTTTGCAACTGGCATCTTTTGGGAGATACCAGAGTGGGCTTTCTTTGATTTGGATTTTGAAATAATTGTAGGTTTGGTAGCTTGGGTAGGCAACTGTTTGGTCATTGACACAGTTGCCATAGCCACACTAGAACTCAACGAAATTGTTGAGGTTGGAATAGTTGTAGGGATAGATGAACTTACCTCACTTACCTGAGGTGCTTGCATTACAGGAAAAATAGAACAATGGCACATCCTTGTGATGATCGGCCCTGTTCAAATATGTAATGAGCCTTCTCTCTTGAACCCAACAATCTAATTTGTTGTTATTTTTCTCAAGCACAATCTCTTCACAAAGGTGGTTAGCTAACATCATAAGGAATCTAGCATAATACATATTCTTACCTCTTTTATTTAACTCTCCCAGTTTAAAACCTAACTGAAACAAAAAAAGGTCACTAAAATTAAAATACTTATCTGTAACTAGCATGTAGAGCATGTTAAGCATGGAAATATTCACCGAATCAAAATTACTGATCTTTCCTGAGAAAACCTTTGTAACTACATCACACATGAAACTCCATTCTTTCCTAAGACCCATTCTCCTAATGTCACTCAGTTTAGAAGTAGGAAGTGCATAGTTCATGGAATTAAGCATGTTGATTATATCAGTGTCAATATGTGGTGAGGTCACATTGTCATCAGGAATTTTGAAACATGCTTTTATAACATCACTATTGATACAGAATTCTTTACCTTTAATGGTGAGTGTGATGGTCTTATCTGTAGAGTTGTAGGTAGCAGTGGTCCACATCTCTTCAACAACTTCACAGAAGATTGTGGGTGATTCCAGCATGGCATAATTGAGCTTGCAATTCTTCACAAAGTCCATCATCTTGTGATAGTCACCAGATTGCTAAATACCCTTGTTTACTAGTGCAGTGAAATTGTTCTTCTCATAAATGAACCCAGTTTGAGACATAATCTTTACAAAATGTGACATTGTTAGAGAATAAGAGCTTGAAGAGAAAGAGAGTAAGTGCTTTGAGAGAGAATGAAATTAGAGCAGTTGAATTGAGAATGATAAAAGAAAAGCGATTGAAATGAAATAATCTTTTATACTGTCTCAAAAATAACAGATAAAAATAATAAAGTAACCAATAGAAATTGCCTAAAATAGTCGTTTAAAAGATAAACTGTAAAAACTCCACCCATTATCCGTCGTGTTATGCTTACAAACTGTAAGTATACTCGATGGATAATGTACAGGGAATTAACGGCCGAGATTAAGACAGTTCGACAGATGAGGATAAACTGTTATCCGTCGAGACATAAAATATTCCAGAAAAATAATGGATTTTTATTAGCAAATAGTGTACCGACGGATGATCAAACTCGATGGATAAAGATCATCCGTCGAGATGTAAATTTTGACTTAGCCAAAATTTCATCCAAGACTGAAAGATCAATTAAATTTTTGGCTACATTTTAACTTGCAAATTAACTCATATAGATTTAAGAGTAATTAAGCATACCTAACTCACTTACCAACCTTGAAAAGGTGGATTCATTTAGTGGCTTGGTAAATATATCTGCAAGCTGCTTCTCACTTGGAACAAAATGTAGCTCCACAGTACCATTCATTACATGTTCCCTTATGAAATGGTACTTGATATCTATATGCTTTGTCCTTGAATGTTGTACTGGATTTTCAGTGATGGCAATTGCACTTGTGTTATCACAGAAAATAGGAATCCTCTCAACTTGCAAACCATAGTCTAGCAATTGATTTTTCATCCATAATATCTGTGCACAGCAACTACCAGCAGCAATATATTCAACTTCAGCTGTAGAAGTAGATACTGAATTTTGCTTTTTACTGAACCAGGACACAAGCTTGTTTCCTAAAAATTGACAGGTTCCTGTTGTATTTTTTCTATCAATTCTACAACCTGCATAATCTGCATCTGAATAACCAGTTAGATCAAAACCAGAATCTCTAGGGAACCAAATGCCAAGTTTTGGTGTTCCCTTGAGATATCTGAAAATTCTCTTAATAGCTATTAAGTGAGATTCTCTAGGATCAGCCTGAAATCTAGCACATAAATATGTAGCAAACATTATATCTGGCCTACTAGTTGTTAAGTACAAAAGTGAGCCAACCATGCCTCTATAACTTGAAATACCCACAGACTTTTCAGTAGTGTTTAATTCAAGCTTAGTTGCGGTGGCCATGCGAGTTTTTGCAGATGTGCAGTCCATTAGATCAAACTTCTTTAAAAGATCAAAAATGTATTTAGTTTGACTAATGAATATTCCATCACTAACTTGTTTAACTTGTAAACCAAGAAAGTATGTTAGTTCTCCCATCATACTCATTTCATACTTACTTTGCATCAGTTTGACAAACTTTTTGCAAAGTTTCTCATCTCTGGAGCCAAAAATAATATCATCTACATAAATTTGAACAAGTATACTAGAGCCATTAACATTTCTAAAAAATAAAGTTTTATCTAAGTACCTCTTATGAAGTGATTTTCCAAAAGGAACTTTGATAAAGTGTCATACCAGGCTCTAGGTGCTTGCTTCAGTCCATAAAGTGCTTTCAAAAGATAATAGACATGTTCTGGAAAATTTGGATCTTCAAAACCAGGAGGTTGACTGACATAGACTTCTTCCTCCAAATCTCTATTCAGAAAGGAACTTTTGACATCCATTTGATAGACCTTGAAATTGGCATGGGCTGCTTAGGCTAAGAAGATTCTGATGGCTTCACGTCTTGCAACAGGAGCAAATATTTCATCAAAATCTATACCTTCTTGTTGACAATAGCCCTTAGCAACCAATCAAGCTTTGTAACGCCCCCAAATCCGGGGTCAGAGGATTTGGTCGTCACTATAAAACTTCAATCCAAATTAACCTGTTAAATCAATAAATAGATGCCAGCGGAAGATATTTAGCATCTATGACCCCAAACTAATCCAAGATCTTTTAAGGTTACAGTTCTAGAAACAAGAATTCCAAATTCCATCAATAAATTTTTCACTTTCTTTTAAAACTCTTTTCAACTAATTACAACTTAAAACTAAACCCACTAGTATAACTTCGAATTGAAGTACACTAGGCCCAAATAAAATACAAAACTATAATATAATATAATATAAACCACTTTATACAATAGAACTTACACTAGCCCGCAAACCCTGGATCAACCACCTTCCAAAAGCTTCTTCTTTGCTTCCTTGAATTACGCAGCTAAACAGCGCAAGCTAATCCTCACTGGAGGTTAAATTTGAAAACAGGCAAGTATGAGCGGAAGAAATGCTCAGCAAGATCGTTATAGCATATATCGGGTCTTTTGATATAAAACCGACATCTACATTAGAGCAAAACATTTAAAACCATAATTGCTGAACCAGAAAACTCTTCTTAATATTTTCAAGCGACAGGCTTCAGCAATACTTTGAATCTTGATAAGAATCAAACTCGTAAAACAGTGTTTACGGAAATATCGTAAACCACCACAACAGAAAGAAGCAATCATTATGGATGAATCATAAACTTTATTCAAAACCGAACTCTTCAAATTAATACTTAATTGCTGCCATATCAAATTAGATATTAATACGAACTTTGATGCTCACAATATTCCATACTGAAGTCAGCATCATTCATCTATACTAATACCACCTTTGATATTTAACAACAACGTAAGTATCAGCATAAATCAAAATCTGAATCAAAACCGCACTTTACCATTATTCCAAAACAGAAACAGTTGATAAATCATTTATTCTATGAATATCAAAAACGATATGATAATTTAGATTAGGATCATCCTCCGACGGACGTATTATCACATGCTGATCAGCCCGTGTGATAGCACAAGGTCATGATTCATAGAAACGTGACCCCAAAAACACGAGTACTCAAACAAAAAGGCATAACTAGCCTGTGGCAAAATGGTGTCATAATATTTCATATGGCACTTAGAAATAGCCCTCCGCTGGACCGTCCGTCCCGGTCACTTACGCAATTATGATCCAATCTTAAAACCTTTTATTGAAATGGGGTCATAATAACCGATACCCGAAATAATTTTATTCCCCCAATTCTTGGGTAGGAATATTCGCAACCAAATCACTTTTCTCAAAATCCGATACATTTGTAAATCCGATAATTGGATAAGTAAAATTACTTGACTATTCTAAACATAATAGCAGATGAGTATTTGCATAAACAGAATTATTTAATTCAGCGATATGTAAAACATCTATCGATTCTAAACTGAGAATAGGGAAAGCAATACTTGCATGATACGATTCAAAATAAAAATCACTTGAACAATAAGTGATGATAGGGATACTTGCATAATATGATTCAAATTAAACGTCACTTGAAGGATAAGTGAAGTCAGGGTACTTGCCTTTGGGTTTTTAACAGTTAGTCACACTCGCAAACACGCATCAGTTCTGACATTCTGTCTTAAGACATCACCGTCCTTCTATTCAACACTTGACTGATATGCTGCTCCTGCAATCGCTAGAAGCCAGACACCCAATACCATTCCATCTCATTCCTTATCCAACGTCTTGTCCCGATCAACTCAAGAGATCCGCATCATGATTTCTGGGCAGAAACTGATGACTGATTCAGAAAGAAGATTTTGAGAGCTTCGTTTTGATATGCTGCACGCCCGAATCGGAGTTCGATAACGCCTTCGTTCTTGTGTTTGATTCTCGGGAACGTATCGGTTTTCTCGGGTTTTCTCTGAATTTACGGTGTTTAAATTGGTTGCAAATGAATAAACGGAATAAACGAAATAAGAAATAGGCTATTTATATTTATGGAATGTTGGATCGTTCTGGATCATTTTGGATCGTTAAATTAGTTGCTTAGCCGCTAAGTAACTATAAAAGCGATACAATTCAATACCAGAATTGGATAATTATCAAAACCGAGCTTTTTATAAAATACTTTATACGAAAATAACGTAAAAATATCCCGTCTCTCGAGAATACGGGTTTTTGTCGATTACCGAAATGATTATCGTATCGAAAAATCTTGCGCCGGGACGCGCACAGGTCAAACCGTAATCCGGATCGAAAAAGTCAAAACACGGAAAATGTCCGGAATTACCAGATTAGGTTAGGAAGGAGTTTTCAGAAGAGTTTCGGGTTGTAAAAACGCAAAAACGGTTGAAGTTTGACGATTCCCTGCTTTATAAATTTTTTTTGTAATTATTCAGAAAATAATTAATAATTCATAAATCATTATAAAATAATCTAACAGTCCACAAATTACCAGAAAAATATCACAATTATCTATATTTTATTCTGGACATATAAAAATTCAAATATTCAAATAATGTCACATCTAAACACCCAAACATCAATTCCACTTATTAGATAATTCACCAAAATTCACAAAAAATCACATAAATAATGCCAAATAATTATAATAATAATATTTGAAAATATGGGATATTACAATCTACCCCCCTATAAGGATTCCATCCTCGGAATCAGCAGAAGAAAGCACTAAGGATTTTCTAACCAACTTCCCAATCTTGCATATGCAACTTTTCCAAAAATTTCCGATAACACTGCAATTCCTTATAACAAACAGTTACCACGAGAGCTTCACTCTGCAACATTGTTCCATCCATATCTTTTGACCAATTCTTCAATAGAATTACTTTTTACTGATTGCGAGAAAGAAGAATAGAGAAGATAGAGAGAAAGAAAAGAAAGAGATATAGTTAAATAGAGAGAGAAATAAAGAAACATACTGACTTTGGTATACGCCACTGATATTCTAATCGCATTGCAGTCCACTGTCGTCCTTCGTAATTCCATCACATCGCCTTACTTTGACTTGACCAAGATAACTCAGCTTAACTTGATTGGCATACCTTTGAATATTTGAGATGATAAAATCATAAAATTTCAAAGAGAAAAGAATTTCATATCATAATAGGATAGAATCTGAATTTGAGAAAAAGTATTGTTGAAATGAAAAAAAATAACTGAGAGATCAATATGATCAAATGAACTTGGTATTGCGTGTCCAAATTAAGACACTATTAAAGGTTGTTAACCTTCATGTATTCACAATACACACAAGTGATGGCGTCCCATCCAACTCCTATCACACAGACATGGATACCTTGTGTCCCCTATAGTTAGGGTTGTTTATCTCAGTTAGAATAAAAGAATATCAAAGGAATTGAAAATCAAATGAATAAAGCTGAAAAGATTTCAAAGCTAATATTTCTGAAGGAAATGAAATCCAGAGAACAAAATTATGTCACCAAATGAGCAAATGGTGTCACATCATCAAGAAACTATCCACCAAATAAGAAAAGTGGAATTAAATTATCATAACTTGACAGAGCTATCAAAACCTGAAAAATAGGCTTCATGACAGCCTCTGGCACATTTAAAACACAGTTATGATTGAAAATGAGTGTTAGGGAATATATCCTCTAACAATTACTTCTTTTGAGAGGGGCCAAAAGAACTTATAGAAAGAGAAGGTATTGTCAAAGTCTTAATGCTTATCTTCTGTTTGAATTCTTCTGTTTACTCGTCATCCGATTGTAGACATTTCTTTACGTTCCAAAGATATCGATAATCTTCATCATCGTCAAATCGTAGTAGCCTCGGAAGATTCCACCATAGAAGTTTGCAGCTTCCCGGAGTTTCATCCAGCTCAGCACAACCATCCCGAACGAATGCGCCTATCTTAACTTACTCGTTGGCACTATATCCGATAGTCCAACAGGAACTCGATATGAGCTCAAACGTCCTCACATAGCTATACACACTCCTATACACTCTCGTTTCTAGTTTACTATAACCTCAGCTCTGATACCAGCCCGTAACGCCCCCAAATCCGGGGTCAGAGGATTTGGTCGTCACTATAAAACTTTAATCCAAATTAACCTGTTAAATCAATAAATAGATGCCAGCGGAAGATATTTAGCATCTATGACCCCAAACTAATCCAAGATCTTTTAAGGTTACAGTTCTAGAAACAAGAATTCCAAATTCCATCAATAAATTTTTCACTTTCTTTTAAAACTCTTTTCAACTAATTACAACTTAAAACTAAACCCACTAGTATAACTTCGAATTGAAGTACACTAGGCCCAAATAAAATACAAAACTATAATATAATATAATATAAACCACTTTATACAATAGAACTTACACTAGCCCGCAAACCCTGGATCAACCACCTTCCAAAAGCTTCTTCTTTGCTTCCTTGAATTACGCAGCTAAACAGCGCAAGCTAATCCTCACTGGAGGTTAAATTTGAAAACAAGCAAGTATGAGCGGAAGAAATACTCAGCAAGATCGTTATAGCATATATCGGGTCTTTTGATATAAAACCGACATCTACATTAGAGCAAAACATTTAAAATCATAATTGCTGAACCAGAAAACTCTTCTTAATATTTTCAAGCGACAGGCTTCAGCAATACTTTGAATCTTGATAAGAATCAAACTCGTAAAACAGTGTTTACGGAAATATCGTAAACCACCACAACAGAAAGAAGCAATGATTATGGATGAATCATAAACTTTATTCAAAACCGAACTCTTCAAATTAATACTTAATTGCTTTTATATCAAATTAGATATCAATACCAACTTTGATGCTCACAACATTCCATACTGAAGTCAGCATCATTCATCTATACTAATACCACCTTTGATATTTAGCAACAACGTAAGTATCAGCATAAATCAAAATCTGAATCAAAACCGCACTTTACCATTATTCCAAAACAGAAACAGTTGATAAATCATTTATTCTATGAATATTAAAAACGATATGATAATTTAGATTAGGATCATCCTCCGATGGACGTACTATCACATGATGATCAGCCCGTGTGATAGCACAAGGTCATGATTCATAGAAACGTGACCCCAAAAACACGAGTACTCAAACAAAAAGGCATAACTAGCCTGTGGCAAAATGGTGTCATAATATTTCATATGGCACTTAGAAATAGCCCTCCACTGGACCGTCCGTCCCGGTCACTTAAGCAATTATGATCCAATCTTAAAACCTTTTATTGAAATGGGGTCATAATAACCGACACCCGAAATAATTTTATTCCCCCAATTCTTGGGTAGGAATATTCGCAACCAAATCACTTTTCTCAAAATCCGAAACATTTGTAAATCCGATAATTGGATAAGTAAAATTACTTGACTATTCTAAACATGATAGCAGATGAGTATTTGCATAAACAGAATTATTTAATTCAGCGATATGTAAAACATCTATCGATTCTAAACTGAGAATAGGGAAAGCAATACTTGCATGATATGATTCAAAATAAATTTCACTTGAACAATAAGTGATGATAGGGATACTTGCATAATATGATTCAAAATAAACGTCACTTGAACGATAAGTGAAGTCAGGGTACTTGCCTTTGGGTTTTTAGCAGTTAGTCACACTCGCAAACACGCATCAGTTCTGACATTCTGTCTTAAGACATCACCGTCCTTCTATTCAACACTTGACTGATATGCTGCTCCTGCAATCGCTAGAAGCCAGATACCCAATACCATTCCATCTTATTCCTTATCCAACGTCTTGCCCCGATCAACTCAAGAGATCCGCATCATGATTTCTGAGCAGAAACTGATGATTGATTCAGAAAGAAGATTTTGAGAGCTTCGTTTTGATATGCTGCACGCCCGAATCGGAGTTCGATAACGCCTTCGTTCTTGTGTTTGATTCTCGGGAACGTATCGGTTTTCTCGGGTTTTCTCTTAATTTACGGTGTTTTAATTAGTTGCAAATGAATAAACGGAATAAACGAAATAAAAAATAGGCTATTTATATTTATGGAATATTGGATTGTTCTGGATCATTTTGGATCGTTAAATTAGTTGCTTAGCCGCTCAGTAACTATAAAAACGATACAATTCATTACCAGAATTGGATAATTATAAAAACCGAGCTTTTTATAAAACACTATATACGAAAATAACGTAAAAATATCCCGTCTCTCGAGAATACGGGTTTTTGTCGATTACCGAAATGATTATCGTATCGAAAAATCTTGCGCCGGGACGCCCACAGGTCAAACCGTAATCCGGATCGAAAAAGTCAAAACACGGAAAATGTCCGGAATTACCATATTAGGTTAGAAGGAGTTTTCAAAAGAGTTTCGGGTTGTAAAAACGCAAAAACGGTTGAAGTTTGACGATTCCCGGCTTTATAAATTTTTTTTGTAATTATTCAGAAAATAATTAATAATTCATAAATCATTATAAAATCATCTAACAGTCCAAAAATTACCAGAAAAATATCACAATTATCTATATTTTATTCTGGACATATAAAAAATCAAATATTCAAATAATCTCACATCTAAACACCCAAACATCAATTCCACTTATCAGATAATTCACCAAAATTCACATAAAATCACATAAACAATTCCAAATAATTATAATAATAATATTTGAAAATATGGGATATACAAGCTTTGTTCCTGACTACTATGCCATTTTCATCCATCTTGTTTCTGAATACCCATTTGGTGTCTATTGGATTCTTTCCTTTAGGCTT
This sequence comes from Apium graveolens, assembly GCF_009905375.1. Classification (NCBI taxonomy): domain Eukaryota; kingdom Viridiplantae; phylum Streptophyta; class Magnoliopsida; order Apiales; family Apiaceae; genus Apium; species Apium graveolens. Next base: position 130,172,942 of record NC_133650.1, on the reverse strand, counting down.
GGGCACCAGCTTCCATACATTATTCCTTTCAAATTGGTTTAGCTCCTCCTGCATAGCTAAAATCCAATCAGGATCCAACAAAGCTTCTTCTACCTTCTTTGGCTCTTCCTTGGAAAGAAAGCTACTGTATAGACATTCTTCTTGAGTTGCACTCCTTGTTTGAACTCTAGAAGAAACATCACCAATAATAAGCTCAAAGAGATGATCTTTTGTCCATTTTCTTTGTTGAGGTATATTAGCTCTAGATTAAGAAACCTCATTGTTGTCTTGATGTGTGATTGAGTTTTGATTGTTGGAAACTCCCCATGAGTTTGTGGATCTTCGATTTGAGAAAGGGAAATTTCTATAGGTGATCTATCTTGACTTCCTACTCCTTTTGATAACCCGACGGATGGTGAATTTTGAGTACCGACGGATGAAGCTGGTTGTCTCCCGACGGATAACGCAGATTGCCTCCCGACGGATGAAGCATTATGCAACTCGACAGATGTTGAGTTTTGTGCTTCATTGGTAGTAGATTTATCTGCATTATCCTTAGACACTGTTTCTTGATCACTTTCATCATCACTGTCATCACTAACCATCTCCACATTGTCGAATTTGAGGCTCTTATGGTAATCTCCATCTTTCAGTCCTTCAATCTTTTTATCATCAAACACAACATGTATTGATTCCACAACAATATTGGTTCTTAGATTGTAGACTCTATATGCTTTACCAACAGCATATCCAACAAAAATTCCTTCATCTGCTTTAACATCAAACTTCCCATTTTGATCAGTTTGATTTCTCAGAATATAGTATTTGCAGCCAAAGACATGATGAAAATTTAGAGTTGGCTTCTTGTTCTTAACAATTGATAGGGAGTCATGCATCTTGCTTGATTAACCAGAGAAATATTATGAGTGTAGCATGCAGTATTTACAGCTTCAGCCCAGAAATAGGTGGGCAGTTTAGATTCTTCAAGCATTGTCCTTGTAGCTTCAATAAGTGATCTGTTCTTCCTTTCCACTACTCCATTCTGTTGTGGAGTCCTTGCTGCTGAAAACTCATGCAGAATTCCATTTTCCTCACAAAATGCTCTCATGACAGAATTCTTGACCTCAGTTCCATTGTCACTCCTGATTCTTCTAACCTTGAAATTAGGATGATTATTGACTTGCCTTATGTGATTGATGATGATTTCACTAGCCTCATCTTTAGACTTTAGGAAATATGTCCAAGAGAACTTTGAGAAATAATCTACAATTACTAGGCAAAATCTTTCCTTGAGATGGACAACACATTGACTGGTCCAAACAAATCAATGTGAAGCAGTTGTAAAGGCTCTTCAATTGTTGAATCAAGTTTCTTCTTGAATGATTCTTTAATCTGCTTCCCTTTTTGGTAGGCATCACACAGTCCATCCTTAGAAAACTCCACTAAAGGAATGCCTCTAACCAGTTCTTTCTTTACTAGCTCATTCATGGTCTTGAAGTTTAAATAGGATAGCTTCTTGTGCCATAGCCAACTTTCATCCTGACTTGCTTTACTGAGAAGACAAGTAACAGATTCTGCATTAGATGAGTTGAAATCAGCTAGGTACATATTTCCTTTTTCTCACACCAGTGAGAACCACTTTGTTGCTTCTTTTTTTAGTCACAACACAGGCTTCTGAGTTGAAGGTTACTGAGTTACCTTTATCACAAAGTTGGCCTATACTCAATAAATTATGTTTGAGACCATCCACTAAGGAAACCTCCTCAATGATAACATTGTCCTTTGAAATCAAGCCATATCCCACAGTATAACCTTTGCTGTCATCTCCAAAAGTAATACTTGGGCCAACTCTCTCCTTAAACTCTGTGAGCAGGGTAGAATCACCAGTCATGTGTCTTGAACAATCACTATCCAAGTACCAAAGATTCTTTCTGTTTCCCTGCACACATCAAAATCAAATCAAGTTGATTTTGGTACCCAAGTTTCTTTGGGTCCTGCCTTTTTAGCTTTCTTTTTCTGTTTCTTAGGCTTTATCTCATTTGATTTGGGGACATCAGATTCATCCTTGGTCATTTGAGTTGAGCCTTTAAAACTATTCATTGCAACAGAATTATCATGCATATTATTATTAACAGGAAATGGTATGCTATTAGTAAACATGTTATTCTAGTGTGGCATGCTAAATGGCATTTGTGGCATACTGAATGCAGCATAATAAGGATTAGGTGCAAATGGCATGTTAGCAAATTATGCATTCATATTCTGTGTAGACATCATTCATAGGCATGGGAGGCATGGCATTCATGTTAGGAAATTGAGGTGGCACAGACATGGAAGTAGGCATGACATATTTGCAATTAACAGATAAATGATTTACACTACCACACTTGACACAGATTTTTCTAGGAGCATATTTATCAGGTATGTAGTTATTGTGTTTGTTAATCCCTACTTTACCATTTCTATTGTTTTTCCTTTTAGTCTCTGTTTTTACCTCTATCTTTTCAAGTCTGTCACTTAACTGTTTGACAGTCATGTGACCAATATTAGCATTTTTTCCCTTTCTTAACTTGACTCGATTCTCCTCAAACAAAGTTCTTGGAAACAGACCCATACTTCTCATTTAGCTTAACTAGTTTGGCTTTACTAATAGGATTACTCACAACCGACGGATGAGGATTTTCATTATTCGACGGATAACCCTTTTTGTTATCCGACGGATGATCCTCATCATCTGTCGAGTCTACATCTGTCAACACTCCATCTACCAAATTTGGTTCTAGTTTTTCTTTGTTCTTTTTCCAGGCTGCATCACAGAAAGACTCAATTTCTTGAAATTTGGTGATTTGAGCATGGACATCCCTGGATGTTTTCCATGCCTTAATCACCTCTTGTTCATGCTCGAGCTGCTTCTTCAAAATTTCTTCTTTCTTCAAGGACTCAGTTAATTCTTCCTTGGCAATTTTACACTCAATTCTTAACTTTTCAAAATCAATGAACTGAGACTCAAGCACATTATTTCTCTCACTCAAAAATAAATTGTTTTCTTTGATTTTAGCATTTTCTTTAGTAAGAGACTTAAGTGTAAAACTCAAATGATATAACTCTATAGACATGTCATTTATGGCATCATTACACTCAGCTTTAGATAAATATGCAAGGTTTGTAGTAATTACCTGATTACTTGAAGAACTTGTTTCTATTTCATCAGATTTGGCCATTAGGGCTAGATTAACATAACTGACATCTTCATCTTCATCCAGACCATCTGTTGCCCAGTCATTTTCTTGTTTTATGAAAGCCCTTTCCTTTTGTTTGAGCAGTTCAAAGTATTTTTGCTTATAATCCACAGGCTCAAACTTTTTCTTACTGGAATTTGACTTTCTACACTCACTGGGAAAATGCCCTGCCAAGCCACATTTGAAGCATTTGAATTTTGATTTATCCACCATGTTTCAATATGGTTTGGTTGCTCCAAAGTTCTTCTTGAACTTGAGCTTGGCAAATCTCCTAGAAAGAAATGCTAGGTGTTCATCAATGTCCTCTATGTCATCTTGGCTCAACGAATCTTCATTTTCAGGTGCAAGCCCCTTACCTTTGTTCTCACAGACCCTTGAAGTTGATTCAATAGCTTCCATCTTCATCTTCTTCTCTTTCTCCAACTCAGCAACTAGTGCAATGGATCCTCCTTTCTTCTTTCCTCTCCCCGTCCTCTCATCTTGCTCTATTTCAAGCTCATAAGTTTTCAGGATGCCATACAGTCTCTCCAAAGTAAACTCCTTATAATCTTATGAGTTTCTTAATGAGACTGTCATTGGTTTCCATTCCTTTTGAAGAGATATAAGGAATTTCAGATTGGAGTCTTTTGTCTGATAAGTCCTTCCATGCAACTTTAGAACATTTAGTAGTTTTTGAAACCTACTGAAAATATCAGTGAGTGACTCACTTTCTTCATTATGAAAATGCTCATATTGTTGAATCAAGAGTTGCATCTTGTTTTCTCTAACTTGCTCAGTGCCATCACATATGATCTGTATTGTATCTCAAACATCCTTGGCAGTTTTGCAGTTGATAATGTTGTCAAACATATCTCCATCAACTCCATTAAACAGGATATTCATGGCCTTTTTATCCTTCCTGACTTGTTCAATGTCAGGATCAGACTATTCATGCCTTGGCTTGGGGACTGATGGCTCGTTTCCTGTTGCAGCTCTCATTGGAACATGAGGGCCTCTTTCTATGCAGTCAACATAGGCCTCATCTTGAGAAAGCAAATGAAGATGCATCTTTACCTTCCAACGATGTTAATTATCTTTATCCAGAAAAGGGATCTTGACTCCAACATCCTTCTTGTTCATCTTGCTGTATTGTTTTGATCTTTAAACTCTTTGTAAGTTAAGAGCTTGCTCTAATACCAATTGTTAGTCCTTTAACAATATGACAAGAATTACAGAAGGGGGGTTGAATGGAATTCTTGAAACTTTTTCTTGAAATAAAAATGTTCTAACTCAAATATATATATAAGTGTAAATTGATTAGCACAATGCAGAATAGTTACTTAAATGAATCAAATCACAAGTAATTAAAAACAAGAGTCTTTAAAAACTTTCTGGTGGATTTGAATGATTCCACCAGAGATATATATATTATATATCGAGAGAACCCTGTATGTAAAATGCTCACAACTGCTTACAACAATTGAACAACTAAGAGTACAGAGAAATGCTAAGAATTCTGCATATAAATGTTTCTCTACTTTGTTGCTTAGATCGATTGTTCCTTAGTTGCTACTTCTTGGTTTATATATCACCAAGATTACAAAGTAATGAGATAGTATAATAAAACAAAACTATCTAGTCTATTACAATTCTACATCATTACTTTATTCCAGCATCTTTGAATATCTTCATAGTAGCATGGAAATGGAAATGCTTCTTTGTTCTCAAAAACCCAGTTGAATAGGCTACCACATTCCATTAGCATCCACTCGACGCATGTGACTGTGTTGTCACTGTCAACAAATATTTGAATTGTTTATCCGTCGGGTTCATGATCATCCGTCGGGTTATTGATCATCCGTCGGGTTGTCTAGTTGATCATACGTCGACTTCATTGTAGTTTATCCGTCGGGTAGCAATCTGGCACTTGACTTCATTTCATTTATGCAGAATTACAAGACATCATCTATGTACAATTAATCAACCTATTCTGCATATCTAGTTAAAGTCAACATGACTTGAATACTACTTACAGAATCTATACAATGGTGTATGCAGAAATGTGCTACAGACTTATTGGTATATAAGCTACTCACTCAATGGATAATAAGTCATCATCCGTCGGGACTGTAATGAGTCATCCGTCGGGACTATAAATCCTATCTGTCGAGTGCTACATAATTTCGCTAAGTAAAATCTACCAAGGTGTTCTGTTCATGAAATCATCAAGTACACAACATATACACAACAATCTCCCCCAATTTATGTCTACTGGAATTGTAGCCATAAATTAAGAGATACTTGATGATAACAAAACACCCTAAAAATATAACTTTAAAAGGAAAGTAGATATTACTGAAAAGTGCTTCAAATAACAAAATGTACAAAGTTTTGCTCACAGTCATTTTCAAGATGCTCATCTAGCCTGAGCAGATTTATCTAGTTCCTTGAAGGTCTGGATCTCTTTCCAAGCTTTCTGTTGTTTTCTTCAATTTGATTTTGGAGCTGCCTGTGGAATTCCACTACATCAGATTCTGAGAGATTTAGCTTTCCTTGCATTTCCAAAAGAGTCTCATTGCTGGAGATGCTCAATTGGTCTTCTAATCTGAAAAATCTTCTCACACCTTTGTCATCCATGAACTCCATCAGCCAGTAGGGCCTTAGATGCACTTTTCTCCCTGTGTAAGGGATAATTAGAGTCTATGGAAGTGCATCTTTAGCTCTAACACTCCTTAGCTCTTCAATCTTCTTCAGTACCAATCTTCTTGAAGTAATGTTGAACCTAAAGTTCTTCTTGAAGGATGAATAAACTTTAATCAGTACAACTTGGCTTTCTTGAAGGATCCTGTGAAGTGGCCACTGTATCTCCTTCCCTCCTTTGTACTTGAACACTAATCTTTCAAGTAGGTTTTTGTATGCATCAATTCCTCTCACTTCATCTAGTTCATCTAGATAGAGGTTTAGATCAGAAAATTCTTTGATGTCACACAAGTACATGTAATCTCCCCTATTGACTTTGGACTGAGCTTTGACTACAGATTTGGATTTGAGAGGTGACAACTTCACTTTCTTGACTGCTCTTGACTTTGTTCTTCTTGGCTTGCTAAGGATTGGTAGATTAAAGTCAGGAATTGGTATGTTCTCCCATTCTATTGGCTCATCCTTGGGCACAATAGGTTCACCATGAATATTCCTGTAGGGATCCACCACCCTTATATCTTCAAAAACCACAGAGGGCTTTGATGTTTGAGTTGTAGATGGTGTGAATTTCTTAGGAAATTGATCTTTCAATTCCATGTTAACAATATCCAGTTTCCTTTTAGTTCTTTTAGCCAATTCCTTGATTCTTGGAGATTTCTTCTGTTGTTCAACTTGCTTCTTTAATTCAGTAGTTTCAGATGGCTGAACAGGAATTTGTTGTGATGAATTTACAACATGTAGCTTGGCTAAGATAGCAATTTGCTCTTTCTTCTGTTTAGCCTTTTTAGCATCTAGAGCAACTTGCTTCTTTTCCTGCTTCAATCTAGCCTTTTCTTCTCTCTTTTCTTGAGCAAATTAAGGATGTCCAGCCACCACACAAATTTCTTTCCCATTCCTGAAAATCTTGGCAATTCTCCTTTTAGAAGCTGAATCAGCTGGATCTTTGTAGAAAGCAATTGATCTTGATAGAAGCTTCTTTTCATCAGGCTTGGGTGTCTCATACACAGTATCCAAGGGGTTTTTCAATGATGATTTTGAGTAGTTCACCCTTGGTTTAAGAATTATTTCAGCCTTTGGAGATTTGATGCAGGAAGGTCGTCCTCTTTCCAGATAGTTCATGCTCATCTCATTCACACTAATTTGCTTGACTTGAGAGTGATGGATGGCTGACTTAACTGGCTCCTTGACAAGTTCAAACTTCTTCTGTATTTCCTCATCAATCTTCTCCCAGTTGACTAAATTCAACTTCTCCTTATCAGCTGCTCTTATGTTGCCTGCTGCTGCATTGATCAGATCTATACTATCTGTAACTAATGGCTTTAAGACAGTAATTGAAGGCACGATTACTTTACTGATTTGAATTTGAAGCCTCTCCCCCTCACTAGGTCTCCCCCCTTACTTTGTTGATCATCCATCGGGTAGCTTTGTTGTTCATCTGTCGGGTAGCCATTTATCACTTTACTCTATTTCATTTGTACAGGATTACAAGACATCTTATATTTATATTTAATCAACCTATTTTGCACATCTACTAGAAGTCTACATGATTCATAAGTTACTACAGAATCTATACAATGTTGTTTGTAGAAATGTGCTACATGACTTATTGTTACATAAGCCACTCACGCGATGGATATTAATTAGTCATCCGTCGGGACCATATTGAATCATCCGTCGGGACTATAATTGATCATCCATCGGGTGTTGCAAAATTCACTAAGTTAAATCTACTAAGGTGTTTTATTTAGCTTATCATCAAGTACACAACATATTCCTAACAATCTCCCCCAATTTATGTCTACTGGAATTGTAGCCATAAATTAAGAGAAACTTGATGATAAAAAAACATCCTTAAGATACAGATTGTGTTAGTCCCTTAACAATATGACAAGAATTACAGAAGGGGGGTTGAATGGAATTCATGAAACTTTTTCTTAAAATAAAAATGTTCTAACTCGAATATATATATAAGTGTGAATTGATTAACACAATACGGAATAGTTACTTAAATGAATCAAATCACAAGTAATTAAAAACAAGAGTCTTTAAAAATTTTCTGGTGGATTTGAATGATTCCACAAGAGATATATATTATAAATCGAGAGAACCCTGTGTGCAAAATGCTCATAGCTGCTTACAACAATTGAACAATTAAGAGTACAAAGAAATAATAAGAATTCTGCTTACAAATGTTTCTCTACTTTGTTGCTTAGATCGATTGTTCCTTAGTTGCTACTTTTTGGTTTATATATCACCAAGATTACAAAGTAATGAGACATGATAATAAAACAAAACTATCTAGTCTATTACAATGCTACTTTATTACTCTATTCCAGCATCTTTGAATATCTTCATAATAGTATGGAAATGGCATTGCTTCTTTGTTCTCAAAAACCCAGTTGAATAGGCTACCACATTCCATTAGAATCCACTCAACGCATGTGACTGTGTTGTCACTGTCAACAGATATTTGAATTCTTTATCCGTCAGGTTCATGATCATCCGTCGGGTTATTGATCATCTGTCGGGTTGTGTAGTTGATCATCCGTCGACTTCATTGTAGTTTATCCGTCGGGTAGCAATCTGGCACTTGACTTCATTTCATTAATGCAGAATTACAAGACATCATCTATGTACAATTAATCAACCTATTCTGCATATCTAGTTAAAGTCAACATGACTTGAATACTACTTACAGAATCTATACAATGGTGTATGCAGAAATGTGCTACAAACTTATTGTCACATAAGCTACTCACTCGATGGATAATAAGTCATCATCCGTCGGGACTGTAATGAGTCATCCGCCGGGACTATAAATCCTATCCATCGAGTGCTACATAATTTCACTAAGTAAAATCTACCAAGGTGTTTTGTTCATGAAATCATCAAGTACACAATATATACACAACAGATTGGAAAATAGTAGATAAAACTTATAAGTGCTACAAATTGCTAAAAGTTGAACAATACAAATTACACAAGGAAATTGCTCACAATTATGATCAAGATGCTCCTCTAGCCTGAGCAGATAGATCTATTTCCTTGATTGTTTGGATTTCTTCCCAAGCTTTCTGTTGTTTTCTTCAATTTGATTCTGAAGTTGTCTGTGGAATTCTAGTTCATCAGCTTCCGAGAGATTTAGTATTTCCTGCATTTCTAAAAGAGTCTCATTGCTAGAGATACTCAATTGGTCCTATAGTCTAAAGAATCTTATGACACCTTTGTCATCTATGAACTCCATCAGCCAATAGGGCCTTAGATGCACTCTCTTTCTTATAAATGGAATATATATAGTTTTTGGAAGCGCACATTTGGCTCTAATACTCCTTACTTCCTCAATCCTCTTTAGATCTATTCTTCTTGTGGTCACATTATATCCAAAGTTCTTGTAGGATGAGTAGACTTTAATCAGAACATATTGGCTTTCTTGGAAAATCCTATGAAGAGGCCATCTCATCTCTTTCCCTCCCTTGTATTTACATACCAGTCTTTCAGAAAGATGTCTGTAAGCATCAATTCCTCTTACTTCTTCCAATTCATTCAAGTAGAGATTTAAGTCTAAAAATTCCTTGATATCACAAATGTACATGAGATCTCTCTTGTTGATTGTGGGTTGGGATTTGGTTAGAGCTTTGGATTTGAGAGATACAGGCTTCACTTTCTTGCTGGCTCTAGTCTTTGTCTTTTTTTTCTTGAAGATGGCCAAATTTAGCTCAGGAATTGGTAAACTATAACAGTCTACTTGCTCATCCTTGGGAACAATTGGTTCACCATGAATATTTCTTGTTGGATCAACCACTTTGAATTCTTCAAATATCATTGAGGGTTTTAATGTCTGAGTTGTAGTTGTAGGCTTTTTAGGAAACTAATCTTCCAATTCCTCTTCATCAAAGTTCACTTTCCTCTTAGAATGAAGTTTGTATCTAAATCTTCTTTTCTGCTGTGATTCTTCTTGCATTTTCAGATTTTAGGTTCAGTGATTACAGTTGGTTGTACAGGAAGTTATGTTGTGGTTTTTACAGCTTGAAGCTTGGCCAAGATAGCAGCTTGTTCTTTCTTTTGCTTTTGCTTCTTAGCATCCAAAGCAACTTGCTTCTTCTCTAGCCAGATTCTTTCTTTCTCTTCCTTCTTAGCTTCCACAAATAGTAGGTGTCCAACCACCACACAAATCTCCTTACCATTTCTGTAAATTTTGGCAATTCTTCTTTTCAATGCTGAATCAGCTGGATCCTTGTAGAATGCAATAGAACTTGACAATAGTTTCTTTTCATCTAGCTTTGGTGTCTCAAACACTGTATCCATAGGATTCTTGTCTGAAACCTTAGGATAGTTCCGTTTGGCCTTCATGATGAGATCTTTCTTTGGAGACTTGACACCGGAAGTTTGACTCATTTCCAGACAGTTCATACTGATATCATTCATATAAATTTTCATGACTTTAGAGTGATGATTGAAAACTTTATCTGGCTTCTGTGTTGGGCTAAATATCTTCTAGATGTTATCATCAATTTTCTTCCAATTGATTGGACTCAATTGCTTCTTCTCAGCTGCTCTCAAGTTGGTTGCTTCTTCTTTGATTAGATCTATGCTATCTTTGGCAGGTGGCTTTGTAAAAACAATTGTTGGCACAATTGCTTTACTTACTTGAATATTGAGCACTTTTTGCTCCCCCTCACTTCTTGACTCCCCTTGACTGAATAAGACAATTGAGCTTTCCCCCTTTGAAGAGGTTTCTTTCTCCCCCTTTTTGTTATTAGCAAGTGGAGTAGTAGAAGAGGTTTGTGCAGCCACTAGCCTTTGAAGCAAGTCTGTTTATTATTCTTAGTGTAGATGAATTACTGTTAGAGAGGCTTCCATTACTGTCATTCTCGTATCCAGGGAATCTATCTTTTTGGAAATATCAGAATTCTTCCTGAGTTGTCTTTTGATATCAGGCATTGTAGCTTCTGGAAGTTTTGCATCTAATCTATCAGCTATATCCTTCTTTACTTGAGTAATTTCTATTTTGATAGAAGTGATATCTGGATTGTGTTGGGAACCTTGGATTTGTTGTAGTTGGAGAGAAGAAAGATGTGCTTGCAGAAGCTTCTTGGTGCTAGCATTGTTAGATGATTGAAGAGCAGACTGTGTTTGACTAATAAGGTGGATGAGTGTGGTCTTGAAATGATGTTCATCACATTTCTTGGAGAAGGCCCATGATGGCATGCCTGATCTGGAACTAGGCCCTACTTCTCCCCCTATGTCCATTGGCTCTCCTTCACTTTCTTCACCCTCACCATCAAAGAAATCTTCTGAACCACCAGTCTCATAGTTAATATCACCAGCTGTAGAGGGCAGAGTTGTGATTGCATCTTTTGCTCTTTGCATAGACTGTGTGGTGTGCACCAAATTTAGCATCCTTTCTGCATTGTCATTGCCCTGTCCAGCTAGAAGTTGATATACTGAAATAGGGCGAGTAAATGTCTCAGCATCCAAGGAGGTAGAATTGATAACATCTTGACTTTGCTAAAATAGTCCCTCCCTGTCTGCATCCTGGACATTCATTAACTCACTTGCAATGACATCCACCCTTATATCTTTTGTACCTACATTTCTCTCATTATCTCTTTTCTTGCATCAACGTCTCACCTTGGCTCCCCACCCTCACACCCTCACCTTCACCATCTAAGGTGGGACTCCTCTCACTCACTTTTGCCAGTCCTGAAGAAATGGAATGCAATAGATCACTCTTTTCCTCTCCTTTTTCCTGGGAGCAACCCAGACTCTCACTCAAATCACTCCCTTCCCTCTGTCCTAGAAGTGATTGCACGACTACTAAGTCTTCTGCACTTGTAAGAATAGATGAAACTTGAAGCTGTGCAGAGACACCCGACAGATGAGGAATATCCATCGGGTTAGCAGTTTGACTATCCGATGGATGACTACTGTTAGGCTTATCCATCGGGATACAATCACTACTTGACGGATGAAAGATATCCATCGGGATAGAAGAAATAGTTGAGTTTGGAGTGAAGACTATTGTAGACTCTATGAAGATTGATGAGAATTTTGGCACAGATGTCTCAACAGTCTCAGAAAAAAATGCAAGTGACCCAACAAATCATCTAGATGATGATGCTCACTTGCATAGATTTTTGGCTTCTTCAAGAGAGTTAAAGATGGAGAATTTGGAAGTGATGTGTTTATCATGTCAACATTCAATGAGTGTGTGGGAGAGTTTGGTGTTTCAGGTGCTTCAATTATAAGAGATTTTGGTTGTGACTCCACATTTATTGGAGTCACATCAACCTTACTTTGAGAAGGTGCAGTGACTGGGTCTTGTGCACCAGTTTGCACAGTGTGTGAACCCTGTGCATCCCCAAGGGTTTTTGGTTTCTTCTTTCTAGTATAAGTTTGGGGTGAGCTTATATCCCTTACCCTTTTGGCCTGTGCTCTTGGTTGAGAGCTTATTTTAATGGTAACATCCTTTTGGGAGGATGAAACTGGTAATGAGCTAGCATCCTTATTAAGCACTGTAGTTTGTTAAGAAACTGTAGTGTGGCTAGGCTAGGAAACTCTCACCTCTCCATCCTTATTCTTAGGGCCTTTGATTTTCACTCTGTCCCTCACCTTTCTTACCCACCTTCACACTCCCCTCTTTAGGTTTGGTGGTTTTTACAACTGATTTCTATTGAAAGAAATCAAAGGGGGCTTTCTTAGTTTTGGATTTTGAAATTTTTGTTGGTTTGGTAGCTTGGGTAGGCAACTGTTGGGTCATTGACACAGTTGCCAGAGCTACACTAGGAAGCAAAGAAATTTGTGAGGTTGGAAGAGCGGAGACAGAAGAAATTACCTCACTTACCTGAGGTCCCTCCATTACTGGAAAGTAGAATAAGGGAACCTCTGTAATATCCCATAGTTTCAAATATTATTATTATTATTATTTGGAATTGTTTATGTGATTTTTTATGTGAATTTTGGTGACATATCTGATAATTGGAATTGGTGTTTGGGTGTTTATATGTGATACTATTTGAGTATTTTAGTTTTTATGTGCTCAGAATAAAATATAGATAATTGTGATATTTTCTGGTAATTTTTGGACTGTTAGATGATTTTATAATGATTTATGTATTTATTAATTATTCTCTGAATAATTATAAAATTATTTTATAAAGTCGGGAATCGTCCAACCTCAACCATTTTTACGTTTTTACAACCCGAAACTCTTCCGAAAACTCCTTCCTAACCTAATATGGTAATTCCGGACATTTTTCGTGTTTTGACTTTTTCAATCCGGATTGCAGTTTGACCCGTGCGCGGCCCGACGCAAGATTTTTGGTACGATAACCATTTCGATAAATCAACAAAACCCATATTCTCGAGAGACGGGATATTTTTACATTATTTTCGTATATAGTGTTTTATGAAAAGCCCGGTTTTGATAATTATCCAATTCTGGTATTGAATTGTATCGTTTTTATATTTACTTAGCGGCTAAGTAATCTATTTTTGGATCATTTTGTAGTTACTTAGCGGCTAAACAACTAATTTAACGATCCAAAACGATCCAGAACGAACCAATATTCCGTAAATATAAATAGCCTATTTCTTATTTTATATATTTCGTTTATTCAGTTGCAACCAGTAAAATATAGTAAATACAGAGAAAAACCCTAGAAACCGATACGTTCCCGAGAATTAATCGTACGAACGAAGGCGTTATCGAACTCCGATTCGGGCATGCAGCATATCAAAACGAAGCTCTCGAAAAGTCCTTTTTGATTCAAGCAACCATTTCAGTGCAGAAATCAAGGTATTTTTCTAATTTAATTATTTTAATTCGAATTAAATAGGGATTAAATTATGAATTTTTGTTCTTGATGTTGTTGATATGATTTGATGGCATAATAGTGTAGAGAATAATTTTCTGATCATTTTGGTATATAATATGTCAGATTTTGAGGTTTGCATCATGTAGAAAAATGAATTCGATTCTGGAAAAAATAAAATTAGGGTTCTTCTTCAAGAACAGTTTCAATTGATTTTGGGTATTTTCCATTCAGGGGTTATTGACGGATTTCGATGAGAGGAATAGTTTCGTTATGTCTTTTGCAATTGATTCATATAATTTTTAGCATCAAATGATTACTAGAATGCTTAAATCGAAGTTTTGTTTATTTTTATTTTATTCATTTTTAATTTCGATTTTTCTTGATTATTAAAGACATGGGTGTTTATTTTGATTATACAAGTAGATTGTAGGTTGAATTATCTTTATTTTGATATATGTATGGTTAATTTTGGTTTCGAATTTATGGTGGTCGGGTTTTCGCCGGTTTTTGGCCGGGAAACCCTTGAATATCGCCGGAGAACACGACTGAGTGGTGGGGTGTAAGCGTGATTGGTTTGAGTGAACTCCTGGTTGATTTTAGGATAAAAACAGATCGAAAACCCAGTTGCCTGGCCATGTTTTGGGGCTGGCCGGTGTTTTGTCGGAACTCCCGACGCCGCCGAATTCTGGTGAATTATCTGGTGGGTCTGGGTTGTTCTTGGCAACCCGGTTTGACCCGGTTCCCGACCCGTTGGGTTATGTATAGAACCCGGGTTTGATCCTCCTGACCCATTATGCAGACTTTAAAAACTATTTCTGGGAATTTCTATTTAAAAATAATTCAAAAATCCTGTTTTTAATTTCAAAAAATTCATTTTTATTTTGAAAATCATTATTTTAATTTTGAAAATTTATCTTAATTCAAAAATAAATCCAAATTATTTACTTAATTAATTTTAGTTGATAATTAATTATTTAATTAGTCAATTAATTTAAATATTAATTGATTAATTAATTTAATTAGTTATTAATTAATTTTAATTGATTATTTAATTAGATTTAATTATTTATTTTTTATTTAAAATTTCCGAAAAATAATTTCGAGCTTTAAAATATTATTTTAAATTATTTTTTTGGCTCAATAATTCTTATAAAATTATTTTCGAGTGTTCGAGCCCTATTATTTAATTATTAAATGATTCAGAAACCTGTTTTTAATTCCGAAAAATGTTCAAAAATTCATAATAAATCAACCGTTCGTCCGTTTAATAAGAAACGAAAGCCTCTAGACTCAGAAAAATATTTCGCATTAAATAAAATACTTTCGAGACCCAAATCCTTTTGTTTCGAAAGGTCGCTTATTTTACGAATCATTCTGAGTCAATTTTTGATCGAAAAATCATATTTTGACCCGATTTCAGTTTTAAACATACCGAGTCGACCCTTTAGACGAACCGAGTCATATATGATATGAATTATGTGATACATGAGTTATGTGTTTATGTGCTATGTGAATTACGTGTGTATGTGTATCAAGAGTCCTATATTTGTCTGTTTTCTTTATGTGTGGGCTATCGTATGGGTAGACATTAGGGTTTGGCGCCCAGTTCATCGAGTTATTATTATTTAGACGATTAAAGTTCTATATTTTAATTATAGATGCGGATCTCTCGAGTTGATCGGGACAAGACGTTGGATAAAGAATAAGATGGAATGGTATTGGGTATCTGGCTTCTAGCAATCGCAGGAGCAGCATATCAGTAAAATGTTGAAAGGAAGGACGGTGATATTTTGAGGCAGAATGTCAGAATAGAAGTGTCATTGCGAGTGTGGCTAACTACTAAAACCCAAAGGCAAGTACCCCTGACTTCACTTATCGTTCAAGTGACGTTTATTTCGAATCATATTATGCAAGTATCCCTATCATCACTTATTGTTCAAGTGATATTTATTTTAAATCTTCTCATGCAAGTATTGCTCTCCCTATTCAGTTCGTAAAAGATAAATGTTTTACATATCGCTGAATTAAATGATTCTGTTTATGCAAGTATTCTTCTGCTGTTATTCTATGTTCAGAATAGCTAAGTGATTTTACTTATCAAACTACTGGATTTATAAATATTTTAGATTTTGAGAAAGATGATTTTGTTGCGAGTATTCCTGCCCAAGTGAATGGGGTAATAAAAATTATTGAGAATGTCGAAGGATTCGGCTCCTTTTTCAATAAAAAGGTTTTTAAGATTGGAATGGTTACTTGTTACTGGTTACTGGTTACAGCGTAGGTGATCGAGATATCGGTCCAGCTGTAATATCTTTCAAGGCTAGTTAGGCCTTTTCTAGCGCCCTATAGGTACCGTATGTCTTCGGGATACGGGTAGTACCGATATTTACGATATGGCTGCGAGATACCGGTGTTGTTTCGCGACTGATCATCAGGAATAACATGAAATATTATTGGTTCCAATCTAAAATATGGTTTTCTAAATTGTTTCGATAATCATAGAATAAATGATTTATCAACTGATTCTGTTTTGGATTAAAAGTGAATTGCGATTTTGATTCAGTTTCTGATTTGTGCTGATACTTATGTTGTTATTAAATACCAAAGGTGGTATTAGTATAGATGATTGATGTTGACTTCAGTATAGGTGTTGTGAACATCAAAGTTCGTATTGATATCTAATTTGATATGAGAGCAAAATAAGTATTAAATTCAAGAGTTCGGTTTTGAGTAAAGTTTATGATTCAATCCATAATCATTGTTTCTTGTTATTATTGTTTACGATATTTTCGTAAACACTGTTTTACGAGTTTTATTCTCGTCAAGATTCAAAGTATTGCTGAAGCATTTCGCTCAAAAATATCAAAATGATTTTGAATACAATTAAGAAATCAATTCTGCGATTCCTCAACTAAAATTTTATGATTCAGCAATTATGATTTTAAAATGTTCTGCGCTATTGCAGATGTCGGTTTTATATCAAAACGACCCGATATATGCTGTAATGATCTTGCTTAGCATTTCTTTCGCTCATACTTGCCTGTTTTCAAATTTAACCTCCAGTGAGGATTAGCTTGCGTTGTTTAGCTGCGTAATTCGAGGAAGCAAAGAAGAAGTTTTTGGAAGGTGGTTGGTCCAGGGTTTGCAGACTAGTGTAAGTTTTATTGTGTAAAGTTGTTTATATTATATTATAGTTGTGTATTTTATTTGGACCTAGTATACTTCATTTCGAAGTTATACTAGTGGGTTTAGTTTTGAGTTGGAATTTATTGAAAAGAGTTTTATAAGAAAGTGAAAAATTTATTGATGGAATTTGGAATTCTTGTTTCTAGAACTGTAACCTTAAAAGATCTTGGATTAGTTTGGGGTCATTTATGATAAATATCTTCCGCTGACATTTAATATTGATTAAACAGGTTATTTTGGATTGATGTTTCATAGTGACGACCAAATCCCCTGACCCCGGATTTAGGGGCGTTACAACCTCCTTGTGATGGTTTGCTCTGTTTAAATCTGTAATTATCCTTCTTTCTTGAACCCAACAATTCAGCTTGTTGGTTGGGTTCTCAATCACAATTTTCTCAACAAGATGGTTAGCAAGCATCATGAAAAATCTAGCATAATAGACACTTCTACCTCTCTTATTGATCTCTCCTAACTTAAAGCCTAACTCAAACAAAACCAAGTCATTGAAATTAAAGTACTTATCAGTAACTAGCATGTAAAGCATGTTAAGCATATAAATATTTATAGAATCAAAGTTACTAACTTTACCAGAAAATACTTAGTCACTACATCACACATGTAACTTCATTCTTTCCTAAGACTCAACCTCCTAATTTCACTTCATTTAGAAGTAGTGAGTGCATAGCCCATGGAATTAAGCATATTAACAATGTCAGTGTCTGTGTGTGGAGCAGTTACAATATTATCAAGGATCTTGAAGCATGCTTTAACAATATCACTATTTATGTAAAACTACTTAACTTTCAGAGTGAATGTGATGGTCTTATTTGTCGAGTTGTACACTGCAGTTGTCCATATCTCTTCAACAACCTCACAGTAAATGGTGGGTGATTCCAGCATGGCATAGTTGAGTTTGCAGTTCTTCACAAAATCCATCATTTTGTCATAGTCATCAGACTGTTGAATCTCCTTGTTCACCAAAGCTGAGAAGTTGTTTTTCTCATAGATATAACCGGTTTGAGACATGATTTTCACTACAGGTGTCATTGTTAGAGGTTTGGAATTTGCAAAAAGAGGGTTTGCTTTTGAGAAGAAAGAAATTACAGCAATTGAATCTTGAGAATGATAAAAGAAATGAATAAAAGTGAAATTGCTTTTATACTATCTCAGAGAATAATTGTCAAAAATAATAAAGTAAAATAAAGTGACCAATAAAAATTGCCAAAAATATCCGTTTAAAAATAAATAAACTGTAAAAATTCCGTCACTTTTCCGTCGTGTCATGCTTACAAACTGTAAGTATACTCGATGGATAATGTTCAGAGAATTAACGGCTAAGATTGAGATAATTCGACGGATGAGTATAAATCGGTTATCCGTTGAGTTATAAAATATTCTAGAAAAATAATTGATTTTATTGACAAATTATATTCCAAGGGATGATTAAACTCGATGGATAATGATCATCCATCGGGATGTAAATTTTGACCTAGCCAAAATTTCATCCAAAATAGAAAAACCAATCAAATTTCTGGCTACATAACAACTTGCAAAATATCTGAAATGATTCAAGAGTAATTAAACATACCTAACTCACTTACCAACCTTGAGAAGGTGGATTTATCCAGTGGCTTGGTAAATATATCTGTAAGCTATTTTTCACTTGGAACAAAATGCAGTTCCACAGTACCATTCATCACATGTTCTCTTATGAAGTGGTACTTGATGTCTATGTGCTTTGTTCTTGAATGCTGTACTGGATTTTCAGTGATGCCAATTGCACTGGTGTTATCGCAGAAAATAGGAATCCTATCCACTAGTAGACCATAGTCCAACAATTGGTTTTTCATCCATAAAATCTGTGCACAACAACTACCAGCAGCAATATATTCAGCTTCAGCTGTAAAAGTAGAAACTGAATTTTTCTTTTTACTAGAACCAGGACACAAGCTTGTTTCCTAGAAATTGACAGGTTCCTGTTGTACTTTTTCTATCTATTTTACACCCTGTATAATCTGCATCTGAATAACCAGTTAGATCAAAACCAGAATCTCTAGGGTACCAAATGCCAAGTTTTGGTGTTCCCTTGAGATATCTGAAAATTATTTTAATGGCTACCAAGTGAGATTCTCTAGGATCGGCCTGAAATCTAGCACAAAGACAAGTAGCAAACATTATATCTGGCCTACTAGCTGTTAAGTACAGGAGTGAACCAACCATGCCCCTATAACTTGAAATATCCACAGACTTTTCAGTAGTGTTTAATTCAAGTTTAGTTGCAGTGGTCATGGGAGTTTTTGTAGATGTGCAATCCATTAGATCAAATTTCTTTAAAAGATCATGAATGTATTTAGTTTGACTAATGAATATTCCATCACTAACTTTCTTAACTTGTAAACCAAGAAAGTAAGTTAGTTCTCCCATCATGCTCATTTCATACTTACTTTGCATCAATTTGGCAAACTTTTTGCAAAGTTTTTCATCTGTAGAGCCAAATATAATATCATCTACAAAAATTTGAACAAGTATACTAGAGCCATTAACATTTCTAAAGAATAAAGTTTTATCCACAGGACCTCTTGTGAAGTGATTTTCCAAAAGGAACTTTGATAAAGTGTCATACCAGGCTCTAGGTGTTTGCTTCAGTCCATAGAGTGCTTTCAAAAGGTAGTATACATGATTTGGGAAATTTGGATCTTCAAAACCAGGAGGCTGACTAACATAGACTTCCTCCTCCAAGTCTCCATTTAGAAAAGCACTCTTGACATCCATTTCATAGACCTTGAAATTGACGTGGGCTGCATAGGCTAAGAAAATTCTGATGGCTTCAAGTCTTGCAACAGGAGCAAAAGTTTCATCAAAATCTATTCCTTCTTGTTGGCAATAGCCCTTAGCAACCAATCTAGCTTTGTTCCTTACCATTATGCCATTTTCATCCATCTTGTTTCTGAATGCCCATTTGGTGTCAATTGGATTCTTTCCTTTAGGCATGGGTACCAGCTTCCATATTTTATTCCTTTCAAATTGGTTTAGCTCCTCCTGCATAGCTAAAATCCAATCAGGATCCAACAAAGCTTTTTCTACCTTCTTTGGTTCTTCCTTAGATAGGAAGCTGCTATATAGACATTCTTCTTGAGTTGCTCTTCTTGTTTGAACTCTAGAAGATACATCATCAATGATGAGCTCAAAGGGGTGATCTTTTGTCCATTTTTTTTGTTGAGGTAGATTAGCTCTAGATGAAGAGGCCTCATTGTTGTCATGATGTGTAACTGAGTTTTGATTATTAGAAACTCCCCACGAGTTTATGGATCTTTGATTTGAGAAAGGGGAACTTTCTGTAAGTGATCTATTCTGACTTTCAGCTTCTTTTGATGGTGCATTTTGAGTTCCAACGGATGAAGCTGATTGTCTCCCGACGGATAAAGCAGATTGTCTCCCGACGGATGAAGTTGTAGGATTTTATACATTACGGAAGCATGGTAAAACAATTTTCTTGATATAAAATCCAAATAAAGGCATACAAATCGTGATTAAATCATATGGGATCCTTTTTAACCTTTAAAAGCGATCCAAGAATGACGAGCGGAGATCCCTAGCAGCTGCTCCTTAAGTGTGAAGCACTCCACCGGTATCCACCAAGAGATCAATGTGATGGAGGAGGAAGGGGTGGGAGAATTAGGGTTTTCTTAACTTTTTTAGGTTGAGGCAAAATAAGGGTATTATTATAATAGTATATTTATAGGCAAAATTTTCAGCTGAAAATTTTCCAATAAAATATTATTATTATTAACCCTTTATTCTTATTAACCTATTAACTAATAATTAAAACACCTTTTAATTATTAATCCTTTTCCTAAACACTTTAGAAATAATTCTCTCACTTGATTTAATTTCCAAAATTAAATTCTTAATTAATAATATTAAGAACTTTTCTTAATTAATTTATAATTAATTAAATCTCATTTAATCAATTATTATATTTTCTAATTAATCATTTATTTCACAAATAAATAATTACCAGCCATTATTAATTAATTCCTCCACCATTGAATCATTCTCTTTTATGGTGTGACCCTGTAGGTTCAATATTAAGCCGG
The DNA here is from genome assembly GCF_009905375.1 of Apium graveolens. Classification (NCBI taxonomy): domain Eukaryota; kingdom Viridiplantae; phylum Streptophyta; class Magnoliopsida; order Apiales; family Apiaceae; genus Apium; species Apium graveolens. The sequence goes on along the minus strand of NC_133650.1, from coordinate 130,151,945 downwards.
TAGTAGAAATAAATAATAATAAAACTATTTTATCATTATTTATATAAATTATCTAATTCATTAAATATGATTAATTAATTAATCATATTTATTCTACATCGTGAAGGATACTTTTCAGCATATCGCGACTATCCGGATAATACGAATTCACTGCTTAGAATACCAAGAACCCATTCAGTGAATAGTTACCGTACAATTAATTCCTTCTACCCTGCAATGTCATGATTAAATACAAGGCATGGAACTCGTGTCAAGCCTATCTTATTTAATCATATGCTTTCCCATTCACTATGCTTAGTTCTAATTAATGTGAATTAGAAACTCCTTTCTAATTTCATTCACTCTGGCCAGAGATTCCTGAACTAGCATAAGTAGATCAATATTGAACATTCTCTTCCTTCACTGGAAGGGTTAGATCCTTTATTGATCATACACTATCTTCGTGTACAAATTCCTATACCTAGTAGAGCCCTTATAATTGTCCCTGGAGACTAAGAACTAAACCAAAGCATAGTTCAGTGTACACAAGATGACTATGATGACCTCAAGTCTAAGGATACTTGTAAAAATATCACTATATGAACATCTGCTGACACGTGAGTGAACTCCATCAGTTGTTCAGCTGTGTGAGTCATGTTCAGTGAACTTATTCTATAATAAACACCTACATACTAGTTATAGTGTCACCACACAAATGTCTATGAGAACAGACATCCTTCATAATGAAGCAAGCATAGTATGTACCGATCTTTACGGATTACTAATTACCAGTTAGTAATCCTACGACCAGGAAATATTTAAGTTCAGAGTTATCATCTTTTAGGTCTCATTATTATGATCTCATCATAATCCATAAAAAGCTTTACTCTAAACTATGGTATATCTTATTTAAACACTTAAATAGATAAAGCCCGCAATAAAACTAAAACAAGTCTTTTATTAATATCAATGAAATCAAAACAGATTACATAAAAGTTATTCCTAAATCATCATACATGATTGGACTTAGGACACATCTCTTTCAATCTCCCACTTGTACTAAAGCCAATCACTCTGGTATCTAATACCCATATTCTCTTTATGACGATCAAAGTGACTTTGAGAAAGTGGCTTTGTTAAAGGGTCTTCTATGTTGTTATGTGTGTCAACTCTCTTGATGTTGGCATCTCCTCTTTCAACAATCTCCCTAATTAGATGAAAGCGTCGCAAAACATTTCTTATAAGAAGTATGTCATCCACATACAATACAGGAAATGTTACCGCGCTCCCACTAACCTTCTTGTAGACACATGGTTCATCTATGTTTTTTGATAAAACCAAACTCTTTGATTGTGTCATCAAAATGGATGTTCCATCTACGAGAAGCTTGCCTTAAACCATATATGGTTCGCAGTAGCTTACACACTAGGTGTTCATTTCCCTTGGAAAGAAAACCCTTTGGTTGTGTCATATACACTTCCTCTTCAAGTTTCTCATTGAGGAAGGCCGTTTTCACGTCCATTTGCCAGATCTCATAGTCGTAGTAAGTAGCAATCGCAAGCAAAATCCGAATTGATTTTAACAGGGCTACAGGCAAAAAAGTTTCATCAAAGTCAATCCCTTGCCTTTGTCTGAATCCTTTTGCCATGAGCCTGGCCTTATAGGTCTCCACCTGCCCATCTGCTCCAATCTTTCTTTTGTATACCCACTTACACCCAATAGGCTTAACACCTTCAGGCGCCTCAACCAGAGTCCATACATGGTTGGTATACATAGATTCCATTTCGGATTTCATGGCACTATGCCATTTCTCTGAGTCAACACTACTCATAGCCTCATTATAGGTCACAGTGTCGTCATTATCAATGATTGACAACTCATTGTCATTCTCAATGACAAGGCCATAATATCTCTCAGGTTGGCGAGACACTCTCCCTGACCTACGAATGGGCTGTTCCACAGAAGGTTGTTCAGTCTGAACAGGTGTTTCCACTTGATCCGTAGTAGTTTGTGCTTCTTGAACTTCATCAAGTTCAATTTTGCTCCCACTGTTTTCTTCAAGGATAAACTGGTTTTCCAAGAAGGTAGCATGTCTGGAGACAAACACCCGATGATCGGTGTAAAAGTAATACCCTAAAGTCTCTTTAGGATATCCCACAAAATTACATTTTACAGATCGAGATTCCAGCTTATCTGGGTCAACTTTCTTGACATAAGCTGGACATCCCCAAATCTTAATGTGTTTAAGACTCGATTTCCTTTCTTTATATATCTCATATGGAGTTTGAGGAACAGATTTGGAAGGCACCTTATTCAGTAAATATGCTGAGGTTTCCAATACATAACCCCACAGGAATACTGGAAGATTTGCATAGCTCATCATGGACCGAACCATGTCTAACAAAGTTCGATTTCTCCTTTCAGATACCCCATTCAACTGTGGAGTATATGGAGGAGTCCATTGGGAGACTATTGTTACGACCGGCATTTTCGTGTAATATTAATTGTGGATTTGGTATAATATTAAAGCCAAATAAAAATATGTTCAATTATTGTACGATTGTGTAAGCGAGAATTTCTGCATTATAAAATTTTTATGTGTAATACATGATTTTTTTCAAAGCAAAATTTTAATTATTTCCTTTACTTTTGATTTATAAGGAATATTCTAAGCCTTGGAGAAATTTTCTTTTAAAAGATATTTTGTTCACAAATTTTGAAAGTGACTTTATAAAATCTCTAAAAATCCAAGTTATTTTATGGTATAAATTTTATAATTTTTGAACTTGTGTTTTATTTTATAAAAATAAATCTTTATAAATATAATTAGCAAATTCCATAGTTATCCTTGCATGCAAATTCCTTCCATACATTCCAAAAGGGCTAAAGAGTCAATAACCACCCCACTAACTCTTATTTCCTAGCCAAATACCTTCTTTACCCTTGCATGCAAATTCAACCAAGTTCAAGTGGAAGGCTAATCATGTCAATTCCTAATTCCACTCACTTTTGCCAATACAAAAACCATAAGACAAGCAAAGTCATGATCATTTTTACTCATCACCCACACCACACTCACTCTTCTCTCCCTCCTCCTCCCTCACTCTCGGCTCTCACTCTCTCACTCTCGGCCTTTAGCCGAGAACCACCCCTCCCCATTTTTTTTCATTTCTCCACCAAGCTTCTACTCTTTATACAAGTAAATGTTATCTTCCATACCATGATCATTCATATTTCAAAGAGTTTTGAGTAGAAAGTTTAAGTTTAAGGGTTGCATGTAAAGGTTTTAGTGAAACTCAAAATACAATCTTGATTCTTATGGATTTAAGGTTGTTTTGAGAGGACTACAATGAATGGATAAGTGCCAAGTCTTGAGAAGGAAACTCTTGATGATTTAATGGCCATTTCCATCCATTTCATTCGGCCATGACCATATGGGAGCCGAATGAATGGTCCTTGAAATCATTCTTGTTGTTTTGTTCAATTTTTGCATGTTTATGTGATAATGACTTGAATTTTGTGGTGAAAATTTGATAAAACTCCTTGCATGCTAAGTGATCATCTAGGTATACCTTATGCTAGGCTTGCATGTCAATTTTAAGATGGAATATATGTAGAAAATATGTTGTTTGGTTTGAAAAACCCGAAGGCATGCATGCATGTGGGATTCTCTTAGTTTGTTGTAAGATTTTGATCATTTGGAAAAGATTTTGTTAGTGAGCCTTAATTTCAGTAGGAATAATGTGATAATATTGATTTATGCTTCTTGTTGCATGGTAATAAATTGTGGTTATCTTTTATAAAAATATATATCTTGTTGTTTCAAAAGCATGAAGATTTGCGATTTGTTAAGAGTAGTCTCTTTCGTTTTGCCATAGTTGCACCTTAGGTAAGGATGATCTCACCAAGGTTATTTTGAGAAAAAGGGAGTTAGTTCAGTAGAATACCAAGTATAGGTCTTGGTTTAAGTATTTAGTTGTTGTTAATTGGGTTTGTCAAGTCAAAACCTTGGAAAATGAGAGTTATAGTTTCTGCAGAAAAAAATCAGTTTAGTACCCTGAGGTTTAGAGTGAGTTTTGACCATGTCATTGATGTGCACTTTGAGGCCCAAGCCACCAGAAGTTAATATGTGGAATATATAATAGGTTTTAGGAGTTGATTGGAGGTTTGCATGTCATTTGGTTAGATGCACAAGTAGAATAACAAAATCTGTCCAGCAGGGGACAGTTTTGTTACAATTTAGAAATAGGGAGATTTGGCCATGTCATGGGTAGGCCCTCATTAGGCCCAATTGGGCCTTAGTTAGAGGGTGTGTCAGAGAAGTTTTTCCAACCATAGTTCATAGGATATGAGCTAGAACCACGTGTCACAAGTTAATTCAAGTCAGGGCATTTTCTGCCCAGAAAAACAGGGGAACCTTGGACTTTTAGCTTAGGCCCAAGAAGGCCCAAGCCAGGCCTTTGAGCCACATCAAGCTTGTGAGATGCCCTTAGGTCAGGAGAGTCTTGTGTAAAAATTTTGAAGAAAAACTTGTAGTTTAAGAGTGTCTAATGCACTCAAGAAACCTTAGTTACCATTCTGAAATTTGCACCAGTGAGCACTTTCACTTATCGCATAGTTTTAGGACACTTAGAAGTGAGTATTAGGTCGACCACCATAGTTGTAAGATAGTATAAGGTCAGTAGAACAAAAGGCACAAGTGAGGGTCAATAGGTTTTGGATAATTTAGGAAAGGCACATTGAGTTAGGAAGCCCAAATTCGAAGACTTCGTTTAGTTAGCGACCAAGTAACTTGAGTGGTGAGTCGAGATCATCCAAGCCTAGTGTGGCATTATGGTGTATATGATGTTATTTGGTATTAATATACGATATGTGATTATGTGGCTACATGTGTACATTTGAAAATATAAAGGTGGATATGAATTAAGTGCGTATAGGCCTAAGTGCCATCCATGTTTAATTTCGGGTTGTAAATAGGTTAAGATGGAAAGAATATATTATAATGAGGATTATTATTATTATGTAGGATCTCGAGACGAGGGAAAACTTGCCATAAAAGTCGAGTGAAGCTCCAGTTGTTGCTCCTACCAGTCAGACCAGACCAGTCTATCTCAAGGCAAGTGATTCAACTTGACCTTCGCATTTACTGTAAACAGTTCATATATATATCGATGCAATTATCCTGAGTCATTTTGATATATTTAAATCAAGAGTATCTTTTGTTTATCTTTGAGTTACATAGAAATGCCATGAACCCTCGAGTACATATTGCAAGTAGTTCAAAAGTCTTTCATGATAGTTTAATGCCATGATAAATTAGAGATGCGTTATAATATCTTATTAATCCTTTTGTTTATCATGCTATTGATCCCTGAGAAATCTTGATGTTGCACCCTGATGCTTTGAATTCAACTCTTGAAATAACCTCGATAGAAACTTTATCTTGATACCTAAAAGCCAATCATTTCTTAATTACATTCATGATTGTTTGATAACCCTATCCTTACCCTAAAGCTTGATACCCTGTTATATACTGAGCTGATGATCGCTTTCTTTATATTTTAACACCTTTATCCTATTTGTACCAGTGATGCCTATCTTCTTGATGTTCCAATACCTATACCTTGTCTACAACCATTGCTTTAAGCCTAGTTTGGCATTACTCTTTCATCTTATCCAATAGCCTGGCTTAATTTCCTTGTCTAAGTTCTTGTTTATGGAAACCTCTCAACTACCCTAATATAGTAAAGTCTAGTAGATCATGGCCCTGAGATTTAGTGTCATATTTCCAGTATTTCAAGTTGATCTATAATCCCTTGATAAAAATAATTACAGTCAAAAGAGATTTTGTCATAAATCGGCATCAGTTTTTAAAATGATTAAAACGTGGATTTTTCAGTCCCAAAGGGGGACAAATGTTTTCTTGAATGGTGGATCTGGACTGAGACGCGAGTCCTTTCCACACTTATATTAGGCTTAAAAGTTGCCTAGGGATTCCCAATAATGTTTTAGAACCCAGCGAGGTTCGGGATTACTTCGCGGCTGATCACCGGCTGTAATCCGTAGCGTCATAAAATGATTTTGATTAAGAATGGTTTTAATTTGTTTTGATGCAAGCAAAATGATGCCAACTCACATAAGATTTATCTCTCGATTATCATTGATTATGTCATTCCATTGTCATTCCTAAAGGTATATCTCGATTTATGCTTTGCGTTGTATTGTTAGCACTTGTTGAGCTTTTGGCTCACTTCTTGCTTTACCCTGATATTACAGCTAGCAGCCATGGTTAGATTCAAGCAGACTGCCCGTAAGACCTGTGATGCGGATGCTTATGTTCGAGCCCAGGTAGAATAAGTAATAATAGCTGTGTGAGGACTCGGTATTTGTAATCAGATGTAATAGTTGATAGTGTTGGGCTGTTCCAAACCCTAAACTGTAAGATCTTGGATTTTGGTTGTGTAGTACTCATTAAAATGATGTAATAACTATAACTATTTTGCTATTTAAGTTGGGGGTGTGACAGGTTTTGGTATCAGAGCTACGGTTTAGAGTCCCTGAACAGCCCAAATAGGTTATAGGACTTGTGAGTAGGTTATAGATACTATGCGAGAGAGTAGGTAAAGTAAATTATTATTAATACTCCTCTTATTGGTTGTCAGCAAAGGGCGCATTCCTCGTCATCCTCTGGGTCGGACGACACTATTGCTTTCTCCGTGTATGCTGAGTTGAGGCGCGAGTTCGACATGCTTCAGGGCAAGTACGACCGACTGATAGACCGACTGAAGAACGTGTATCCGGACAGCCGAAACTACGAAGGGAAGCCCAAGGAGCAGATGATTGCGAGACTTGAGACCTTGGTTGGGTACGTCAACACTAAGCTTGAAGAGATGCCAGCGCACCGGGACCGTACCAGCCAGTATGTCATTCAGATGGTGGCGGATGAGCTCCAGAGCATTGTGAAGACACTTCGAGAGGAAAAGTCTACCAAGCCCCGTTCAGATGGAGTGGAGCCTTAGTTCTTTCCATTTACCTTTCATGTTGTTGTACTATCAAACTCTAAGGAATCCCCAGTTGTTTCTGTCTTTCCTTTAAATAAGCCTGTTATTTCTAGAATCAGACTATGTCCCAATCCTATGTACTGTGACCTTTAAAATTTCAATAATTATGTGCTATTGTTCCATTTGCTCTCAACTGTTATTTTATGTTTTTATCATCATATCTGCTTAATTTGGAAACGTGACCCCATATGTAAACAAGAATGCCATGCGATACCCTCGAATCATTTTATCATTCATATTTGTTATAACACAACTCTTATTTCAGGATCATGCCTCCCAAAAAGAAGAATCCAACAACCACCTTCACCACAGACCCAAATATTCTTCAACTACTGGAAACCTTGCAACAGCAAACCAATGCTATAGCTCAACAACAATTAACTCTTCAACAACGAATTGAAAACCAAGATAACCGTGAGCCATATCAACCACCTGAACCACCAGTACCACCAAGACAAATTGTCACTTTCAAGGCTTTTCAGAATGTGAATCCACCTGTATTTCATGATACCACTGATCCAGTGATAGCAAACACATGGATCAAGGAGATGGAAAGGGCTTTTGAGTTGGTACAGTTAGGGGACGATCAGAAGACGCTGTATGCCACTTACTTCTTGAAGGGAGAAGTCATTTATTGGTGGGAATCAGTAAAAGTTATGGAAGTCACTCAGCAGATTTCTTGGGAAAGATTTAAGAAGTTATTTTTGGACAAGTATTACCCTAAGTACATGCAGAATCAGATGGAGCTAAAATTTCTTGAGTTAAAACAAGGGAACATGACTGTACTGGAATATGAGAAGAAGTTCACTGAGTTGTCAAGGTTTGTGACAAAGTATACCAGCACTGAGGAAGAAAAAGCAAAGAAATTTCAGCAAGGATTGGAGCCTTGGATCAGAGATAGGGTGGCTATGTTTGAACTTGAGACTTATGCGGGAGTAGTACAGAAAGCTGCTCTGATTGAGAATAATGGGATGCAGTCAAGGAAAGAGAGGGATAACAAGAAGAGGAAGGTTCCATTTTATGGAGAAAAGTCTGAAGCTGGAAGTTCGCAAGATCGGAATGTAAAGAGGATTGGTTTCCAGAAGGGCGGAAATTTTCAAAGGAAAGGAAATTTGGGCAAAAGGCAAGAATCAAAAGGGAACAATCAGGCAAACCAAGGGCAAGTTGGAGAAAACAGGTTCCAGAGGCCAGAATGCAAGCACTGTGGAAGAAGGCACCCCGGAGTATGCAATAAGCTGAGTATGACCTGTTATAGGTGCAATCAGAAGGGACATTTGGCAAATGAGTGCAAGATGCCGAAGCCAGGAGTTACGTGCTACAAATGTGGGAAGACTGGACACATGGCTAGGGAATGTAAGGCAACAGGACCAGTCAGAGCTCTGATGAACGTGGCAAGTACCAGTGCAAGCGTGCCAGCTGAGGTATTGGCATTACCTCCACCACCCGCACCAACCCCGCAAGCAACAGCAAGGACATTTGATCTAAAGATGAAAGATGCTGTTCAGAATTCTGAGGTGATAGCAGGTACACTTTTACTCAATAATGTCAAAGCCAAAGTATTGATTGATTCGGGAGCCACAAGATCTTTCATATCAGAATCCTTTGTTGATAAGATCCAATGTGATAAAACGGTTATGAGTGAGGTAGTAATTGTGGTAATTGCGAACCAAGAGAAGATTCCTGTGAATCGATTTTGTCCAAAATGTGAGATTGATATTTCAGGATATAAGTTCTCGGCCGACTTGATACTCTTCAAGCTGGGAGAATTTGATATAATCTTAGGAATGGATTGGTTAGGAGAGAATAGCGCGCAGATAAATTGTAAGACCAAGAGAGTGAATTTAAAGACGAAGAGTGGAGAGAAGGTAGTATTTAAGGGACAGAGGCAAGAGCGACTATTTCTTACAATTATTCAGGCTAAGAAGTTACTTAGAAAAGGTTGTGAGTCGTTCCTAGCATATGTAGTGGATTCAGAGAGAGGCAGCCCCAGCATGGAAGATATTCCTGTAGTTAATGAGTTCCCCGATGTGTTTCCCGACGAACTACCAGGCTTACCACCAGATCGACAAATTGAGTTCGAGATCAACCTTGCTCCAGGCACGGAACCAGTTTCAAAGGCTCCGTATAGGATGGCACCAGCAGAAATGAAAGAGTTGGCGAGCCAGCTACAAGAATTATTGGATAAGGGAGTGATACGACCAAGTACGTCGCCATGGGGAGCACCTGTTCTCTTTGTGAAGAAGAAAGATGGGAGTATGCGTCTATGCATAGATTACCGGGAGTTGAATAAAGTAACGATCAAGAACCGCTACCCGCTACCAAGGATAGATGACCTTTTTGATCAGTTAAAGGGAGCAAAATGTTTTTCGAAGATTGACTTGAGATCGGGATACCATCAATTAAAGATCAAGGAAGAAGATATTCCCAAGACCGCATTTAGGACCAGATATGGGCATTATGAATTCCTAGTAATGCCGTTTGGATTGACCAACGCCCCGGCCGCATTCATGGATCTGATGAATCGGGTATTTAAGAAGTATTTGGATAAATTTGTCGTGGTATTTATTGATGACATCCTTATTTATTCTAAATCGGAAGAAGAACATATGCAGCATCTCTGGATAGCCTTGGAGATACTCCGACAAGAGAAGTTGTATGCCAAGTTTACCAAATGTGAGTTTTGGTTAAAGGAAGTTCAATTTTTGGGGCATGTTATTGGAAATGATGGAATTAAAGTGGATCCGGCGAAGATTGATGCAGTTATGAGTTGGGAGAGGCCAAGGACTCCTACGGAAGTGCGAAGTTTTCTAGGATTGGCCGGATACTATAGAAGATTCGTCAAGGATTTCTCGAAGATCGCCACGCCATTGACCAAGTTAACCAGAAAGAATCAAAGGTTTGAATGGAGTGCAGAATGTGAAAGTAGCTTTCAAGAGTTAAAACAGAAGTTGGTAACAGCTCCGGTGTTAGTACTTCCAGATGATCAAGGGAATTTTGTAATATTCAGCGACGCTTCACATAAGGGTTTGGGTTGTGTGTTGATGCAACACAGTAAGGTAATAGCATATGCGTCAAGACAGTTGAAGCCGCACGAGTTAAAGTATCCGACGCATGACTTGGAACTAGCCGCCATAGTATTCGCACTCAAGATTTGGAGACACTATCTCTATGGAGAAAAGTGTGAAATCTACACGGATCACAAGAGTTTAAAATACATTTTTACTCAGAAAGAGCTCAATATGAGGCAGAGGAGATGGCTGGAATTGATTAAGGACTATGACTGTTCGATAAATTACCATCCTGGAAAGGCGAACGTAGTGGCCGATGCGCTGAGTCGGAAGGAAAGATTGAATGCAATGATAACATCAAAAGAGTTATCTGAAGAAATCGGAAAATTTGAATTGGAACTTTGTGCTTATGGGGAAGTCAAAGAAGTTTGTCATGCAATGACCTTTCAGCCAACACTACTGGAAAAGATAAAGAAGTATCAAGAGGAAGTAATGGAAAAAGAGAAAAATCAGTTATCTGGAGAAGAGATTAATACTAAAAGGGATGAGCAAGGAATACTAAGGTTTTCATCCAGAATATGGATTCCCCATGTATCTGAATTAAAGAATGAGATCCTCCATGAAGCCCACCATTCGAAATTCTCAATCCACCCGGGAAGCACCAAGATGTATCAAGACTTAAGGAAGAACTTTTGGTGGCCAAATATGAAGCGAGACGTGGCAGAATGGGTTGCGAAGTGCTATACTTGTCAGAAAGTAAAGGCAGAACATCAACGACCAAGCGGGTTAATTCAGCCCCTGAAGATTCCAGAATGGAAATGGGAAAATATCGCTATGGACTTTATAGTAGGACTACCGCGAACAAAATCCGGACATGACGCAATATGGGTTATAATTGATCGTCTTACGAAGTCGGCGCATTTCCTTCCAATAAATGAGAAGTCGTCACTGGACAAGTTGGTTCATCTGTATGTGCACGAAATCGTATTAAGGCATGGAGTACCTGTATCAATAGTTTCAGACAGAGATCCCCGATTTAACTCAAGATTCTGGAAGCAGTTCCAGGAATGTCTGGGCACGAAGTTGAATATGAGCACGGCGTATCACCCGCAGACTGATGGCCAGAGTGAAAGAACAATTCAAACAATTGAAGACATGTTGCGCAGTTGTGCAATCGATTTTGCTGGAAGTTGGGACGACCACCTGCCATTAATTGAATTTTCATATAACAACAGCTATCATTCCAGTATCGGCATGCCACCATATGAAGCTTTGTACGGGCGAAAATGTAGATCACCAACAAGTTGGGATGAAGTAGGAGAAGGAAGAATTCTCGGCTCAGAATTGGTACAACAGTTGCATAACTCAGTCAAGTTAATTCAGAAAAGGTTGCTTGCTGCTCAAGATAGACAGAGGAAGTATGCGGATCCAGCGCGTAAGGATGTTCAATTCCAAATTGGCGAAGCTGTGTTGCTAAAAGTGTCACCTAGGAAAGGGTTGATAAGATTTGGCAAGAAAGGAAAGTTAGCACCTAGATACGTAGGTCCTTTTGAGATTTTGAGTCAAGTAGGAAAGGTGGCCTACGAGTTGGCCTTACCACCTCAGTATCAGCATGTGCATAATGTGTTCCATGTGTCGTTGCTTAAGAAGTACAATCCTGACGCTAGCCATGTGATAGAATATGAACCTGTAGAAATTCAGGCAGACCTGTCATTTGTGGAGCAACCGGTTAAAGTACTCGACTGGCAAGTAAAGAGTCTTAGAAATAAATCAGTAAAGTTAGTGAAAGTACTTTGGAGGAACCCTAAGGTCGAAGAGTCGACTTGGGAGTTAGAGTCTGATATGCGTTCCCGGTATCCTCATCTGTTCTCTTAGATTCTGGGGGCAGAATCCCTTAAGGGGGAGAGGATGTTACGACCGGCATTTTCGTGTAATATTAATTGTGGATTTGGTATAATATTAAAGCCAAATAAAAATATGTTCAATTATTGTACGATTGTGTAAGCGAGAATTTCTGCATTATAAAATTTTTATGTGTAATACATGATTTTTTTCAAAGCAAAATTTTAATTATTTCCTTTACTTTTGATTTATAAGGAATATTCTAAGCCTTGGAGAAATTTTCTTTTAAAAGATATTTTGTTCACAAATTTTGAAAGTGACTTTATAAAATCTCTAAAAATCCAAGTTATTTTATGGTATAAATTTTATAATTTTTGAACTTGTGTTTTATTTTATAAAAATAAATCTTTATAAATATAATTAGCAAATTCCATAGTTATCCTTGCATGCAAATTCCTTCCATACATTCCAAAAGGGCTAAAGAGTCAATAACCACCCCACTAACTCTTATTTCCTAGCCAAATACCTTCTTTACCCTTGCATGCAAATTCAACCAAGTTCAAGTGGAAGGCTAATCATGTCAATTCCTAATTCCACTCACTTTTGCCAATACAAAAACCATAAGACAAGCAAAGTCATGATCATTTTTACTCATCACCCACACCACACTCACTCTTCTCTCCCTCCTCCTCCCTCACTCTCGGCTCTCACTCTCTCACTCTCGGCCTTTAGCCGAGAACCACCCCTCCCCATTTTTTTTCATTTCTCCACCAAGCTTCTACTCTTTATACAAGTAAATGTTATCTTCCATACCATGATCATTCATATTTCAAAGAGTTTTGAGTAGAAAGTTTAAGTTTAAGGGTTGCATGTAAAGGTTTTAGTGAAACTCAAAATACAATCTTGATTCTTATGGATTTAAGGTTGTTTTGAGAGGACTACAATGAATGGATAAGTGCCAAGTCTTGAGAAGGAAACTCTTGATGATTTAATGGCCATTTCCATCCATTTCATTCGGCCATGACCATATGGGAGCCGAATGAATGGTCCTTGAAATCATTCTTGTTGTTTTGTTCAATTTTTGCATGTTTATGTGATAATGACTTGAATTTTGTGGTGAAAATTTGATAAAACTCCTTGCATGCTAAGTGATCATCTAGGTATACCTTATGCTAGGCTTGCATGTCAATTTTAAGATGGAATATATGTAGAAAATATGTTGTTTGGTTTGAAAAACCCGAAGGCATGCATGCATGTGGGATTCTCTTAGTTTGTTGTAAGATTTTGATCATTTGGAAAAGATTTTGTTAGTGAGCCTTAATTTCAGTAGGAATAATGTGATAATATTGATTTATGCTTCTTGTTGCATGGTAATAAATTGTGGTTATCTTTTATAAAAATATATATCTTGTTGTTTCAAAAGCATGAAGATTTGCGATTTGTTAAGAGTAGTCTCTTTCGTTTTGCCATAGTTGCACCTTAGGTAAGGATGATCTCACCAAGGTTATTTTGAGAAAAAGGGAGTTAGTTCAGTAGAATACCAAGTATAGGTCTTGGTTTAAGTATTTAGTTGTTGTTAATTGGGTTTGTCAAGTCAAAACCTTGGAAAATGAGAGTTATAGTTTCTGCAGAAAAAAATCAGTTTAGTACCCTGAGGTTTAGAGTGAGTTTTGACCATGTCATTGATGTGCACTTTGAGGCCCAAGCCACCAGAAGTTAATATGTGGAATATATAATAGGTTTTAGGAGTTGATTGGAGGTTTGCATGTCATTTGGTTAGATGCACAAGTAGAATAACAAAATCTGTCCAGCAGGGGACAGTTTTGTTACAATTTAGAAATAGGGAGATTTGGCCATGTCATGGGTAGGCCCTCATTAGGCCCAATTGGGCCTTAGTTAGAGGGTGTGTCAGAGAAGTTTTTCCAACCATAGTTCATAGGATATGAGCTAGAACCACGTGTCACAAGTTAATTCAAGTCAGGGCATTTTCTGCCCAGAAAAACAGGGGAACCTTGGACTTTTAGCTTAGGCCCAAGAAGGCCCAAGCCAGGCCTTTGAGCCACATCAAGCTTGTGAGATGCCCTTAGGTCAGGAGAGTCTTGTGTAAAAATTTTGAAGAAAAACTTGTAGTTTAAGAGTGTCTAATGCACTCAAGAAACCTTAGTTACCATTCTGAAATTTGCACCAGTGAGCACTTTCACTTATCGCATAGTTTTAGGACACTTAGAAGTGAGTATTAGGTCGACCACCATAGTTGTAAGATAGTATAAGGTCAGTAGAACAAAAGGCACAAGTGAGGGTCAATAGGTTTTGGATAATTTAGGAAAGGCACATTGAGTTAGGAAGCCCAAATTCGAAGACTTCGTTTAGTTAGCGACCAAGTAACTTGAGTGGTGAGTCGAGATCATCCAAGCCTAGTGTGGCATTATGGTGTATATGATGTTATTTGGTATTAATATACGATATGTGATTATGTGGCTACATGTGTACATTTGAAAATATAAAGGTGGATATGAATTAAGTGCGTATAGGCCTAAGTGCCATCCATGTTTAATTTCGGGTTGTAAATAGGTTAAGATGGAAAGAATATATTATAATGAGGATTATTATTATTATGTAGGATCTCGAGACGAGGGAAAACTTGCCATAAAAGTCGAGTGAAGCTCCAGTTGTTGCTCCTACCAGTCAGACCAGACCAGTCTATCTCAAGGCAAGTGATTCAACTTGACCTTCGCATTTACTGTAAACAGTTCATATATATATCGATGCAATTATCCTGAGTCATTTTGATATATTTAAATCAAGAGTATCTTTTGTTTATCTTTGAGTTACATAGAAATGCCATGAACCCTCGAGTACATATTGCAAGTAGTTCAAAAGTCTTTCATGATAGTTTAATGCCATGATAAATTAGAGATGCGTTATAATATCTTATTAATCCTTTTGTTTATCATGCTATTGATCCCTGAGAAATCTTGATGTTGCACCCTGATGCTTTGAATTCAACTCTTGAAATAACCTCGATAGAAACTTTATCTTGATACCTAAAAGCCAATCATTTCTTAATTACATTCATGATTGTTTGATAACCCTATCCTTACCCTAAAGCTTGATACCCTGTTATATACTGAGCTGATGATCGCTTTCTTTATATTTTAACACCTTTATCCTATTTGTACCAGTGATGCCTATCTTCTTGATGTTCCAATACCTATACCTTGTCTACAACCATTGCTTTAAGCCTAGTTTGGCATTACTCTTTCATCTTATCCAATAGCCTGGCTTAATTTCCTTGTCTAAGTTCTTGTTTATGGAAACCTCTCAACTACCCTAATATAGTAAAGTCTAGTAGATCATGGCCCTGAGATTTAGTGTCATATTTCCAGTATTTCAAGTTGATCTATAATCCCTTGATAAAAATAATTACAGTCAAAAGAGATTTTGTCATAAATCGGCATCAGTTTTTAAAATGATTAAAACGTGGATTTTTCAGTCCCAAAGGGGGACAAATGTTTTCTTGAATGGTGGATCTGGACTGAGACGCGAGTCCTTTCCACACTTATATTAGGCTTAAAAGTTGCCTAGGGATTCCCAATAATGTTTTAGAACCCAGCGAGGTTCGGGATTACTTCGCGGCTGATCACCGGCTGTAATCCGTAGCGTCATAAAATGATTTTGATTAAGAATGGTTTTAATTTGTTTTGATGCAAGCAAAATGATGCCAACTCACATAAGATTTATCTCTCGATTATCATTGATTATGTCATTCCATTGTCATTCCTAAAGGTATATCTCGATTTATGCTTTGCGTTGTATTGTTAGCACTTGTTGAGCTTTTGGCTCACTTCTTGCTTTACCCTGATATTACAGCTAGCAGCCATGGTTAGATTCAAGCAGACTGCCCGTAAGACCTGTGATGCGGATGCTTATGTTCGAGCCCAGGTAGAATAAGTAATAATAGCTGTGTGAGGACTCGGTATTTGTAATCAGATGTAATAGTTGATAGTGTTGGGCTGTTCCAAACCCTAAACTGTAAGATCTTGGATTTTGGTTGTGTAGTACTCATTAAAATGATGTAATAACTATAACTATTTTGCTATTTAAGTTGGGGGTGTGACAACTATACCATTTTCTTTGAGATAAGCTAGAAACTCTCCATTCAAGTATTCACCACCTCGATCTGATCGAAGAGTTATAATACTATGTTTGGTTTGTTTCTCCACTTCATACTTATATTCTTTGAACTTTTCAAAGGCTTCAGACTTGTGTTTCATCAAATACACATATCTGAAACTAGTTCAATCATCTATGAAAGCAATGAAGTATGAAAATTCACCCATGGCTTGCGTAGACATTGGTCCACATACATCTGTGTGTACCAATCCTAGCAAATCTGCAGCCCTCTCTCCATGTCCACTAAATGGAGATTTGGTCATTTTACCCAATAGAAAAGACTTGCATGTAGGATATGATTCCAAATCAAAGGGGTCAAGTAACCCTTCCTTATGCAATGTCCGCAGTCTATTTTCACTAATATGACCAAGTCCGCAGTGCCACAAGAAAGTGAGATTTTCATCATCCCTTTTTCTTTTATTAGTATGTTCAATTTTTAGTAAATTATGTTGTACATCACATACATACAGACCATTGTTTAAAATAGTATATTTATAGGCAAAATTTGCAGCTGAAAATTTTCCCATAAAATATTATTATTAACCTTTTATTCTTATTAACCTATTAACTAATAATTAAAACACCTTTTAATTATTAATCCTTTTTCTGAACACTTTAGAAATAATTCTCTCACTTGATTTAATTTCCAAAATTAAATTCTTAATTAATAATATTAAGAACTTTTCTTAATTAATTTATAATTAATTAAATCTCATTTAATCAATTAATTAAATTTGCTAATTAATTATTTGTTTCACAAATAAATAATTACCAGCCATTATTAATTAATTCCTCCACCATTAAATCATTCTCTTTTATGGTGTGATCCTGTAGGTTCAATATTAAGCCGGTAGTAGAAATAAATAATAATAAAACTATTTTATCATTATTTATATAAATTCTCTAATTCATTAAATATGACTAATTAATTAATCATATTTATTCTACATCGTGAGGGATACTTTTCAGCATATCGCGACTATCCGGATAATACGAATTCACAGCTTAGAATACCAAGAACCCATTCAGTGAATAGTTACCGTATAATTAATTTCTTCTACCCTGTAATGTCATGATTAAATACAAGGCATGTAACTCGTGTCAAGCCTATCTTATTTAATGATATGCTTTCCCATTCACTATGCTTAGTTCTAATTAATGTGAATTAGAAACTCCTTTCTAATTTCATTCACTCTGGCTAGAGATTCCTGAACTAGCATAAGTGGATCAACATTGAACATTCTCTTCCTTCACTGGAAGGGGTAGATCCTTGATTGATCATACACTATCTTCGTGTACAAATTCCTATACCCAGTAGAGCCCTTATAATTGTCCCTGGAGACTAAGAACTAAACCAAAACATAGTTCAGTGTACACAAGATGACTATGATGACCTCAAGTCTAAGGATACTTGTACAACTATCACTATGTGAACAACTGCTGACACGTGAGTGAACTCCATCAGTTGTTCAGCTGTGTGAGTCATGTTCAGTGAACTTATTCTATAATAAGCACCTACATACTAGCCATAGTCTCACCACACAAATGTCTATGAGAACAGACATCCTTCATTATGAAGCAAGCATATTATGTACCGATCTTTACAGATTACTAATTACCAGTTAGTAATCCTACGACCAGGAAAGCATATCCTTTGTCATTGTTTCCTGATCACTTTTATCATCACTATCATCACTAACCATCTCAACATTATCAAATTTGAGGCTCTCATGATAATCTCCATCTTGCAATCCTTCAATCTTCTTATCATCAAACAGAATATGTATTGAATTCATAATAATGTTGGTTCTTAGATTGTAGACTCTATATGCTTTACCAACAGTATATCCAACAAAAATTCCTTTATCCGCTTTAGCATCAAACTTTCCATTTTGATCAGTTTGATTTCTCAAGATATAACATTTGCAGCCAAAGACATGAAGAAAATTTAGAGTTGGCTTCTTGTTCTTGAACAATTGATAGGGTGTCATACACTTTGCTTGATTAACCAGAGAGATATTCTGAGTGTAGCATGCAGTATTTATAGCTTCAGCCCAAAAATATGTTGGTAACTTTGATTCTTCAAGCATTGTCCTTGCAGCTTCAATAAGTGATATGTTCTTTTTTTCCAATACTCGATTTTTTGTGGAGTTCTTGCTGCTGAAAACTCATGCATAATCTCATTCTCTTCACAAAATGCTCTCATAACAGAATTCTTGAATTCAGTTCCATTGTCACTCCTGATTCTTCTAACTTTGAAATCTGGATGACTGTTGACTCGCCTTATGTGATTGATGATGATTTCACTAGCCTCATCTTTAGACTTTAGGAAATATGTCCAAGAGAATTTTGAGAAATCATCTACAATTACTAGGAAAAATCTTTTCCTTGAGATGGACAACACATTGACTGGTCCAAACAAACCCATGTGTAGCAATTACAGAGGTTCTTCAATTGTTTAATCAAGCTTCTTTCTGAATGATGCTTTAATCTGCTTTCCTTTTTGGAAGGTATCACACAGTCCATCCTTAGTAAACTCCACTTGAGGAATACCTCTAAACAGTTCTTTCTTGACAAGCTCATTCATGATCTTGAAGTTTAGATGCGACAGCTTCTTGTGCCACAACCAACTTTCATCTTGAATTGTTTTACTGGGAAGACAAGTGATAAATTCTGCATTTGATGAATTGAAGTCATCTAGGTACACATTTCCTTTTCTCACTCCAGTGAGACCACTTTGTTGTTCCTATTGTTTGTCATAACACAGGCTTCTGAATTGAAGGTTACTGAATTGCCTTTATCACAAAGCTGGATGAAACTCAACAAATTGTGCTTGAGACCATCCACTAAGGCAACCTCCTCAATGATGACATTCTCTTTTGAAATCAAGCCATATCCCACAGTATAACCCTTGCTGTCATCTCCAAAAGTAATACTTGGGCCAGCTCTCTCCTTGAACTCTGTGAGCAGGGTAGAATCTCCAGTCATGTGTCTTGAACAACCACTATCCAAGTACCACAAATTCTTTCTGTTTCCTGATTACTTGAAGAACTTGTTTCTGTTTCATCAGACTTGGCCATTAGGGCTAGATTGACATAGCTGACATCTTCATCTTCATCCAGACCATCTGCTACCCAGCCATTTTCTTGTGTAATAAAATCCCTTTCCTTTTGTTTGAGCAACTCAAAATACTTCTGTTTATAATCTACAGGCTCAAACTTCTTCTTGCTATAATCTGACTTTCTACACTCACTAAAAAAATGCCCTGGTAAGCCACATTTAAAAATTTGAATTTTGATTTATCCACCATGTTTCTATATGGCTTAGCTGCTCCAAAATTCTTCTTGAACTTGAGCTTGGAAAATCTTCTGGAAAGGAATGCAAGATGTTCATCAATATCATCCATGTCATCTTGTCCCAATGAATCTTCATTTTCAGCTACCAGCCCCTTGCCCTTGTTTTCACAGACCTTTGTAGTAGACTCAACAACTTCTACCTTCACCTCTTCTCTTTCTCCAACTCAGCAACCAGTGCTATGGACCCTTCTTTCTTCCTTCCTTTCTCCATCCTCTCATTTTGCTCTATTTTAAGCTCATAAGTTTTCAGGATGCCATATAGTCTCTCTAGAGTGAACTCCTTATAATCATGAGAGTTTTCCAATGAGACTATCATTGGTTTCCATTCCTTTGGAAGAGATCTAAGGAACTTGAGATAGGAGTCTTTTGTCTGATAGACTCTTCCATGCAACTTCAGAGCATTTAGTAGTTTTTGAAACCTACTAAAAATGCCAGTGAGAGACTCACTATCATCACAATGAAAGTGCTCATATTGCTGAATTAGCAGCTGCATCTTATTCTCCCTTACTTGCTCAGTACCATCACAGATAATCTGAATTGTGTCCCAAACCTTCTTGGTTGTTTTGCAGTTAATGATGTTATAAAATATATCACCATCAACTCCATTGAATAATATATTCATGGCCTTCTTGTCTTTCCTGACTTGCTCAATATCAGGATCTGACCATTCATGCCTAGGCTTGGGAACAGATGGTTCATTGCCTGTTGCAGCTCTCATTGGTATATGAGGGCCTCTCTCTATGCAATCCACATAGGCCTCATCTTGAGAAAGAAGATGTAGGTGCATCTTCACCTTCCAGTGATGATAATTCTCTTTGTCCAGAAATGGAATCTTGACTCCAACATCCTACTTGTTCATAAAGTAATAAAAACTCAAGTCCTTAAAATTTTCTAGTGGATTTGAATGTATCCACAAGATATATATATATATATATATATATATATATATATCAAGAGAACCCTGTGAAGCTTGAATAGCTCACAGCTGCTTTACAAGTGAACAACTAAACTTGCAGAGAAATGCTACAGGATGCTGCTTACAAATGTTTCTCTGAAAATTTGTTTTTGCTTAGTCTATTGTTGTTATTGTTCTACTAGCTACACTTGGTTTATATATCACCAAGTTTACATAAAATAAGACAAGATGATAAAACAAAACCTATCAAGTCTAACTCCATGCTGCTTCACTACTCTATTCCAGCACCTTTGATAATCTTCATAACTTGCATGTAAATGGTAATGCTTCTTTGTTCTCAAAACCCTGCTAAACAGGCTGCCACATTCCTTTTTCAAACACTCGACGCATGTGGCTATTGTAAACCCCAATTTTTAGAATTTTTGAAACCCTTATGAATAGTGTTTTGCTGATTATGCTGAATAAGAAAACTTTTCATGCCACACTATGTAGGGGCTCTTTTATTGATCTTCTGGGATATTATTAGTACTCTATATGATAAATAAGTGTATGTAAAGATCGTCAGAATCCAAATTCGAACACTTTGATTTTTCTCGAAAATCTACCAGATACAGAAAGAATTAAGTATAAGGTAACAGAATAAAAAGGATTTAAATTCAAGGATTAAAAGAGAGGATCATGAAAGGAATATAATGTATTGACAAAGGTTAAAGTAACCTAAGTAATAAGATCCCGAGTATGATCCCTCAAACGATAAATGAAAACGAAAGTTAAGCGAACCGTATAACAGATCAACGGTCATTAGGCAAGCAATTAAGAGTTAATCAAGGAGGTTAGGGATGATGATGTCATCAAACCAACAAGAAGAGGACAAGTGTGGAGGGTGACATCACATGATGACCAAAGCATGACATAAGGGAAAGAAGTGTGGCTGATTTATAACCACACAATTTTTTTTTCATGGTTAAAAATGATTCAAACAAAACAAAAGTCAACCAACCAAGGCAAATCAAAACAAATCACAAAAAACACAAAAGCTCTTCCCTTTTCTTCATCAAGCTCTCGGCCAAAATAAACACAGCAACTTCAAACTGCCATATCTCCTTCAATACTCACTCAAATGTTGTGTTCTATAGCTCGTTGGAAAGGTATTGAGATGTCCTACAACTCTTATTCACAAGTCTCGTCCAAATAAGCATGGTAAGACCCTCATTTTTAAAGTTCTTTCAATAGGACTTTTAGAAACTTTAAAGCCTAACTTTGTGTTCTTGAATTCTTTGGAAAGATCAAGCTTGTAGGAGGCTCCATAAGGCTTCCTAGTAAATTTCCACCCTCCAATAAAGGTATAAATCTTCACACCCTTTAGTAATAAGTTTGAATGTTGAAGTTTGGAGATGGTTTGGATGGATGAGTAGTAATTTGAATGATAAGCATGATTCGAGCTTAATTGTTAAGTAGTTTAGTTGAATTTGGAGATGTTATAATATATGATTGGATTGAGATTCTTGAGCTTATTATGACTGAAATCAGTAGAATTGATGTGTATCTTGAGTTGTTGTTGATTGGTAGTTGGATTGATATGATTTGGAATGGTAAAAATTTGGGAAATCGCGTAAACATAGCCGTCGTAATGACCGATTTACTTTAGACTGTTTTTGTTCTTAACATCAGGACCCGAGAACTCCCTGTTATGTTTTGACCATTTCCATGATTAGATAGTTAATGTTACGAGCTTCGTTTTGATATGTGGTTTGTTTGAATCCGATGTACGGTTTAGGAGAAACGGTCATTTTATGTAACGGCGTTTCGCGACCGAACCATTACCCCTCGCCTTACTTTGAAACCTTGGTTAAGGACTTTAAATGACTATTTGGGGTATGAAACATTTATGTAAAGTGTATTAGGAAGTTGGTAAGGTGCTCGCGAAAGAATCGCCTTAAAACTCTTAATGGCTAATTTATTAAAAATGGTGGAGCCGAGGGTACTCGAGCGACTTAAGTGAATCGTTAAGCGCGAAAGCGAACGTTAGGACTCTAAATGGTTAAAGTCTAGTTTCTTAAGCGACCGGGGTTTAATTCCGACTTATGTTGTTGTTCATAGGTTATCGGACCCACTCTAAGCTTAAGTCTATCCGGGAGCACTCAGGCAAGTTTTCTACCCGTTATACAATTGTTGTGATGTATATATGTATATGCATTATCTTGTGATAAGTGCATGATTGTTATTAGCAAATTCTTGCGATATATTGGAGCATGTTGATATGATATATATGCATACCTATTTCGTATTCTTGATTTATATATCTGTTGGTTCAAATGCTTATTAGTTGCATAATACCTATGCTAGAGATAAGCAGTAGTTGCGTATACCCTGAGTGTAGGGGACCCAAAGGTGAACCCTTTTCTAAAACCGGGAGTAGATGTTCCCGAGTATATTATATATATATTTATATATATATATTGATGTAGTTTTCAAAACTATTAATCGAATAAGGTTTATTCGATAACTTTATATTATTTAATGAATATTATTTCGAATATACATTCAGGGGCTTATGACTCCTTTTATTTTATTTAATGAATATTATTTCGAATATTCATTCGGGGGCTTATGACTCCTTTTATTTTATTTAATGAATATTATTTCGAATATTCATTCGGGGGCTTATGACTCCTTTTTTTATTGAATATTATTCGAATATTCATTCGAGGGCTTATGACTCCTTTTATTTTATTTACTGAATATTATTTGAATATTCATTCGGGGACTTATGACTCGGTTTATATTATTTAATGAATATTATTTGAATATCCATTTGAGGACCTATGACTACGATTATTTACTGAAATATATTCTTTATTTTATTAAAGAATAAGGTGTCGATAATCAAACTTATTTTTGATTATTCAAATAAAGATAGTACTTTCGTATAAGTATATCTTTGGTTATTTAATACTCATTTCAAGTATAAGTTTTACAACTTCTACTTCAATTATTTGTATAAAGATTATTCTTTATGGGAATATTATTTAAATAATAATATTCAGATATTTTCTAATATATTGGGACTGATTTACTTTATTAAATCAGCATTACTCCAAACACTCTTTAAAGTGTTTTTGAGTCTTTAAAATGATTTTTAAAAAGTTAGAGCGGATCCCAAAACTTATTTTTTATATATTTAAGATCTTCCTTTTAAAGGGGATTTAAATACTCGCTCAAAACCAGAGGGATCCGGCTCTGTGGTGTATTTTATATTCGCAACAAGGTTGCGGTTTTGGTAAATGAATTGATTACTTACCCAACGTTCAGGAAGTAAGTCCATCTATTTGAGTCGGCATAAGCAACATGGGCTCAGTGGGCGTCCATGAAAGTGTAAGTGGCTCAGTGGGAGTCCATCAAATGCGTAAGTGGCTGAGTGGCAGTCCAGCATAAGGTCCTATTGCGACCAGGGTGATGACCAGTGGGGAATTCGTCCGTCTACTAGTAGAAAAGGTTACTTATTGGTATCTTTGCCTGATCAGCAAGATATCAGGTTTATGCCAAGGTTTTCTCCTTTCCAAAATTCATTGGATATTGCAACTCTGTTTATAATTTTCATAACAGAGGTTTTCAAGGAGTGTATGAAATGTATATATATATAGGTGTATATATATATATCGAGACTTAATGAAGTATCTCGTAACTTCATTATTTATAATGATATTTCAAGGATTGAATCTATTCAAGTCTTATCTTGTAGTCTCATCTGGGTGATGAACTTTTGAAACTGCTTATAACTTGAACGGTGGTAGTTCAAGCAGTATTCGGATATAAGTATATTGGAGTATCTTGTAACTTCATCTTTTAAACTTATATCTAGTAAATGATTATCTTGTGCATGTCAAAGATTTTCGGAAAAACGTTGAGATAAGGTTAGATATAGGAGATCACCTTGCAACGATATTTTATACAGTTATAAACTGGAACTCTGTGTATATTATACATGTCGGAGGATTTCAAAGATTGTGAAAAGTATATATGTATATATATACTGAATATTTTGTGACTTGGTCGTGTTAAGATATCAGCTTGGTTCATTTCTGCTTGACCAAGACTTTCATGAGTACTATGAGAATGGTCATATATTGTTAATTATTATACATATTATTTCGGTGGGCTTGTTGCTCACTCTTGCTTTCTTCTTTCATCACACAACATCAGATAGACAAGATGAACGGGACCAAGCTCCCAATTCGCGAGCGGATAGGAAACGTTCCGCAGTTTCCTATAGGCGTTGATGTCGCTGTAGCTGAGGTAGGAACTACCAATAAGCTAGGCTTTCAAATTTTGATGTACCAGACTTATGTATCTCTATCAATTGTAATAATGGCAAAGAAATGTAAATTTATTCAGAAACCCTTTTAAGGTGTAATGGCATATAATTTTGGAATAAAATGACTCGTGTTATTTTTGGATATTCATCTCTGAGACTATAACTTGTGGTGTGTGTGTTTATTATGGGGTCATAGTACAGAGTAGTTGATTGTTTATTAAGATTGGGTGTTATTAAGGGAAATGGAACTCGTGACAACCCGGATCCCCGACCCCGGATTTGGGGGTGTTACAAAAATGGTATCAGAGCTAAGCGTTATAAACCTCAGAGATTATATGACATTAAAATAATAAGTTCACTAAGATAATAAGAACTCTTGCCAAGTTCATAGTCGGGCTACCTAACGTAGTACTGACAGTTAAAACCCTTATGGGAACCCTTATAAATATCGTGATAGAAGCGTAGTTCGTTATCGTAGATGGTAGCGGGACTCCGAACCCTGAGATTGAGGAGCAACAGCGCGATGATGTTTTATTACTAATTGGAGATCGGATTGTGGATCCGATAGAGCGTCCTAACGCAGGACCGGATGATGTTCATATTGAGGATGTAGTGGTTGAAGATGTTGTCCTAGATGGGATTGTTGCTAAGGAGGATCTCGTGGAGGATCCTAACAAGAATGAATAAAGGACCACTGAGGAATTGATGACCATGGTTAGGGTGACTACCAGAGGTAGGATTGGCCGGTCACTACCAGAGGTTCATTCAAGTTTGTAAAGATAGTAGCCCCTTTAACGCGGCTTACTCATAAGACTGAGAAGTTCGAATGGACAGAGAAATGCGAGAACAGCTTTTAAGAACTGAAGCAATGATTGGTGATGACCCCTATGATGGCATTGGCGGATGGAAAAGGAGATTTTGTGATCTGTAGTGACGCTTCACGTAAGGAATTAAGGTGCTTATTATACAACACATCAAGGTAATCGTGTACGCGTCAAGACAATTAAGGGAATATAAAATTCGATATCCCCACCCATGAGCTTGGGCTCATGGCAATAGTTTTGCCCTAAAGATTGGAGGCACTACTTGTATGGAGAGAAGTGCGAGATTTACCTAAGCCATAAGTGCTCTAGTACATTTTCACGCAGAAAGAGCTCAACATGCGCCAAATGAGGTGGTTAGAGCTAATCAAGGATTACGATTATGAGATTCTTTATCATTCGGGGAAAGCCAATGTGGTGGCTGATGCCCTTAGTAAAAAGGAGAGACTCAAGCTGATAATGTCTTTGAGAGAGTTTATAAGAGGTTTTGAGAAAATGGAAATAGAAGTGAAGGTAACCGGAGCCGGTACCGAAAAGCTGTTTGAGATTGCAATATAGCCCGAATTATTGGAAAAGAACAGATTGTGCCAGAAAAAGTGATGAATGAAGGCAGAGAGCCAACAAATAGATAAGAGATTAATACCGAGAAAGATGATAAGGGAATTATGAGGTATTCCTACAGAATTTGGGTTCCAAATGTTCAAGAGCTTAAAGATGAGATCTTAGATGAAAGCTAGTTTGAGGAATAAGATTTAGAGCAAACCCTGAACGTGATAGTCAGGGAGGTCACCATCAAGATAGAAGGAACCCATAACATGATGAATTGGAAAATGAGGATTTAAAATATGTAGGTGGACCCCGATTATGGGGAGGAGGAGGGAATGTTCAGACTAAGGAAACGGAAGTTGAGTAAGGAAAGGAGACCCGAGACGGTACTCCTATACGAAAATTTATGGACCTTTCTAGATAGAACTTAGACTATGATCCCCAACCACCACCCTGAGGAAACAATGCGGTGAGAAATTCTTTCAGGACCTTTAAGTCGCTAAGCTCTCAGAGTTCCAAGGGAATAGCTGACCCAGCCGAGGCAAGAGCCTAGCTAAAGGAAATACAGGAATCATTTGAGATTCTAAATGATTGACGAATCGCAAAAGCGTGTTTTTGTCACTTACCCTCCTAAGAGAAGGGCCACCACTGGTGAAAGACCAAGAAAGGCACGGAGCCAGAGTTTAGAATAAACTGATTAAAGTTCATTCAATTGTTTTCGAGAAAGTAATTCCCAAGGTTATGGAGATAGTGTAAAAGCTTTAGAGTCAGAACAAAGGCGGACGAGTATGATGAAATATGAAGCTAAGTTGTAAAAGTTGTCAAGATTCGTTCTGATGACAAGAATCCCAGAACGATGTGATGCTTGAAGTCAATGATTAGTGGGTTCATGAAATAATGATAAGAGAAAGGAAAATAAAAAGAAACTGAAGTGGAAAGGAATATAAAGGCAATAGAGTTTGAGGAATGATAAGGGAGTTGGGTATGAGGAAACCCTAAAGACTCGTAGCAATAGAAATAGAAAAGTATGTAATCGTCAGGATGAGGGTGATTCACCATGAGTTAAAGTTGATGATTGAAGGAATAAGAGATACATATATTTTATCCCCTGTAAGTTGGGAGGATTTGAGGAAACCTTGAGATAGTTCGAAGGATAAATATTGAGACGCGGATAGACTGAGGATACAAGGAAGTAAGAAATTAGGAAAATTGGATGAAAGAAGTGACCTTCAAGAATGTGAAGTGTAAGACCGGTGGCTTGATACCCAGGAAGGGAGACGCCAGGAATGAGAGATATCCCAACATTGAGATGACTGTTGAGATAAACAACAAAAGTAAATACGGAATTATTAAGAAGAAGTTCATGTTGAACACGACCAATATCTTCCAGAACATCCTTGTTATCGTCACCAAATCAAGCAAGAAAAGTAGATAACCGTAGTTATCTTTTGGAGGCCATATTGATTGACCTCATTTTAAATACAGATGTTATTGTGAAATTAGGCATATACTATCGAGGTGGGAATGATTGAATAAGACACCCTTATCAGGGATATATGACTTGATTTATCCATGGAAGGATGCATGTACCTTTTTAAAGGTGGCATTAAAGATAGAACATCGGTAACTTAAAATGAATCTTAGGGGAATGCATAAAGGTTGGCATTTCACCCTTAATAGGGATAGTATGAGTTTTGACAGTATGAATTGGAAAGGATTAAGGTAATAACAACCTTTAAGTATCAGTGGGGAAATTTTTCAGAAACATATAGATAATGGTTCTAGTATTAGTAAAGGGTATTTCGATATGCCCTGTATCTAGGGAATACAGGAGGAACGATTCAAGGATAACCTTAGAGGTTTTACAAGGAGAAAGGTAATATTCAAAATTCTCAAGAGTAAAAATGTTGATAAAGGAAATATGACATAATTATAATGATGCCAAGTGGGGCACGTGTTAAACCACGAGAAAGTATGGATCGAACCAGTAAAGGTCGAAATTGTTCAGGGCCATTAGGTCCTAAGATAAAAGATGTTCTAAGTATGATTGAGAGTCAGTCGTGGCAATGTTCACATCTAATGACTAAGGCAATGACTTATGGAAAAAAAAATGGTGATTTTTTTTTCTTCTCACCAGGACTTAAGAAAAGCATTTTCACATAAGCAGTGATTGAAATGAGGTAGAAAATTTAGTTGGAGGTGGTTAAAATGACATTGATTGTAAGGAAATTTTACTATCAGGAAAGGCCAAAGAGGTGGCCGACACTTTAAATGTAAGAGGATAATTATAGGAGCTCGTGCGAGAGGAATACAGTGATGATGGTTGAAGCCGGGAAGGTTGTATTACGGTTCGGAAGATTGACATTCCTTCTGATGACTGTGCAATACTCAACCGTAATAGTAGTTGGGTAAAGGTTTAATTCGTGTAATCGCCATGAGCGGGCTATCTATCTTAGAAGGTACTATCTTGAGATAAGCCAGGACCATGTTTCAAGAAGGACTAAACGAACCTTTGAGTTAAGTCTTCTATTGAAGGCATATGATTAAGAAGGGTATTAACCTGCTATCGTTGCTTTGATTGAAACTCTTCTGCAATTTTATTAGCTTCATGTCATGAATGTACACCAGGATCTGGAGTGTTCTTCATGAATTATGAATGGTGATTATGTTAACTCCTTAGAAGAATTCGATAAGGTAGGTATGGACTTTGTATGGTTAGATATGAAGATTTCATGGAAAATGAATGACTACAGTAGGTCAGTGGTAGACCATAGTAATGCTCCAATGAGTCTATGAATAATGAGACAATGACAACTGTGAGAGTTGTACTGTAATGAATGTTGAGATTGAGTACCACTAATCGGGTCATGGTGATGTATAAGTTATCATTGAATAGACTAATTAAGTAGATTATTTACCTATTGAATATTTATTCCTCCTTATCAATAGAGGGTCGTATGACTATACGAGGAAGGTTGCGATGCAAGCATAGAATTCTAGTAACGATGATATCTAGAATGAGATCCCAGATTCGATTTTCAATGTCGAGGGAGTTTCAAAGGTGATTGTGTATAAGCTCGAGGAAGAGCATGGGTCCATAGAATGATGGACGGAATAGCAAAAATATTTAAGTATGTGAAATGCGATGCGATAATACTTGATGTTGATATATATACGTATATGATTTGTTCTCCTATGACAAACCTCTATAGTTCAGAGGTAGATTACAAGCCAGATATTTTGTGGCAGTATATTTTATATATATACAATTCTCTTCAGTTCGTTCTTTTCTCTCCTTTTCATTTCATATAAGCTGAGAAGAACAACCATTCCAGAAGGGGAGGTATTGCCGAATGACTATCTATCTGTGTGATAGAAGCCTAGTAGGATACCATCTATTGTTTGATTGCTTGTCAAGTACTAAAGGTTGGCCACCTTTTGTACTAACTATGCGATATAACAAGTGTTCATGATCATAGTGATCTCTCAATAAATTCTTTTACTTCTATATGAAGGACCAAGCTTTCGAAGATGGAAGCAGCTAAAGGAAGTAGTATCAGTACGGTGGTATTCCGATTCTAACGCGTTCGTGATACTAAGGTTGACGTGGTTATTAAAAGGTTATAGAACGCTAACGAGCAAAAGTGTAACCAATATAGTATTATGTACGGAAGATAGTAATGACTGCAAACTGGAAAAGAATGGGTATTGAGAAACAAAAGCCATAGTGCTAGAAGCTATGATGAGAGTCTGTGCAATAGACTTGAATGAATTTAGAATGATCACTTAACGCGGATTGAGTTTTTTTATGAAAATAGATCATATGTCATTATCGAGATGTCGCCTTATAAGATCCTTGAGGGAAGACAATGTCGATCTCCCTTATGATATGATGATGTTGCAGAGCGCAAGATGCTTAGACCAGCAGTGGTCCAAAGGACCAAGGATATAATAGATTTAATTAGAGAACGGCTGGTAGTAGCCCAAGATGGGCACACGAAGTATGTTGATTTGATATAAAAGGACAAGGAATAGGAAGTAGGGGACCTAGTGCTGTTATAGGTATTCCCTTGGAAAGGATGGATGAGGTTCGGAAAGAAAAGAAAGCTAAGCCCACGAATTGTTGGACCCTTTGAGGTATTAAGATGTACTGGGAAGTTAGCATATGAGCTAGCCCTACCCCCGAACATGTAGCAAGTTCATAACGTGTTCTACGTATCAATATTAAGGAAGTATAATTTGGATGCCAGATAAATAAGGGCATATGAGCGCATAGACATGCAACACGACGTAACCTATATGGAGCAACCAGGAAGGGTTATAGATTGAAAAAGGAAAAAGTGCTTAGGAGAAGGGTTATCAAACTATTCAGAGTTTGATGGAAGAACCACAATGTGGGAAAATTTACTTGAGAATTAGAAAGTGCAATGCTAAGAAAGTATCCCTATTCATTTTCTATCTGATTCCGGGACGGAATCCTTTTAAAGAGGGGAGACTGTAATAACCCCAATTTTTGGAATTTTTGAAACCCTTATGAATTGTGTTTTGCTGATTATGCTGAATAAGAAAACTTTTCATGCCACACTATGTAGGGGCTCTTTTATTGATCTTCTGGGATATTATTAGTACTCTATATGATAAATAAGTGTATGTAAAGATCGTCAGAATCCAAATTCGAACACTTTGATTTTTCCCGAAAATCTACCAGATACAGAAAGAATTGAGTATAAGGTAACAGAATAAAAAGGATTTAAATTCAAGGATTAAAAGAGAGGATCATGAAAGGAATATAATGTATTGAGAAAGGTTAAAGAAACCTAAGTAATAAGATCCCGAGTATGATCCCTCAAACGATAAACGAAAACGAAAGTTAAGCGAACCGTATAACAGATCAACGGTCATTAGGCAAGCAATTAAGAGTTAATCAAGGAGGTTAGGGATGATGATGTCATCAAATCAACAAGAAGAGGACAAGTGTGGAGGGTGACATCACATGATGACCAAAGCATGACATAAGGGAAAGAAGTGTGGCTGATTTATAACCACACAATTTTTTTTTTCATGGTTAAAAATGATTAAAACAAAACAAAAGTCAACCAACCAAGGCAAATCACAAAAAACACAAAAGCTCTTCCCTTTTCTTCATCAAGCTCTCGGCCAAAATAAACACAGCAACTTCAAACTGTCATATCTCCTTCAATACTCACTCAAATGTTGTGTTCTATAGCTCGTTGGAAAGCTATTGAGATGGCCTACAACTCTTGTTCACAAGTCCCGTCCAAATAGGCATGGTAAGACCCTCATTTTTACAGTTCTTTCAATAGGACTTTTAGAAACTTTAAAGCCTAACTTTGTGTTCTTGAATTCTTTGGAAAGATCAAGCTTGTAGGACGCTCCATAAGGCTTCCTAGTAACTTTCCACCCTCCAATAAAGGTATAAATCTTCACACCCTTTAGTAATAAGTTTGAATGTTGAAGTTTGGAGATGGTTTGGATGGATGAGTAGTAATTTGAATGATAAGCATGATTCGAGCTTAATTGTTAAGTAGTTTAGTTGAATTTGAAGATGTTATAATATATGATTGGATTGAGATCCTTGAGATTATTATGACTGAAATCAGTAGCATTGATGTGTATCTTTATTTGTTGTTGATTGGTAGTTGGATTGATATGATTTGGAATGGTAAAAATTTGGGAAATCGCGTAAACATAGCCGTCGTAATGTCCGATTTACTTTAGACTGTTTTTGTTCTTAACATCAGGACCCGAGAACTCCCTGTTATGTTTTGACCATTTACATGATTAGATAGTTAATGTTACGAGCTTCGTTTTGATATGTGGTTCGTTTGAATCCGATGTACGGTTTAGGAGAAACGACCATTTTATGCAATGGCGTTTCGCGACCAAACCATTACCCCTCGCCTTACTTTGAAACCTTGGTTAAGGACTTTAAATGACTATTTGGGGTATGAAAAATTTATTTAACGTGTATTAGGAAGTTGGTAAGGTGCTCGCGAAAGAATCGCCATAAAACTCTTAATGGCTAATTTATTAAAAATGGTGGAGCCGAGGGTACTCGAGCGACTTAAGTGAATCGTTAAGCGCGAAAGCGAACGTTAGGACTCTAAATGGTTAAAGTCTAGTTTCTTAAGCGACCGGGGTTTAATTCTGACTTATGGTATTGTTCATAGGTTATCGGACCCACTCTAAGCTTAAGTCTATCCGGGAGCACTCAGGCAAGTTTTCTACCCGTCATACAGTTGTTGTGATGTATATATGTATATGCATTATCTTGTGATAAGTGCATGATTGTTATTAGCAAATTTTTGCGATATATTGGAGCATGTTGATATGATATATATGCATACCTGTTTCGTATTCTTGATTTATATATCTGTTGGTTCAAATGCTTATTAGTTGCATAATACCTATGCTAGAGATAAGCAGTAGTTGCGTATACCCTGAGTGTAGGGGACCCAAAGGTGAACCCTTTTCTAAAACCGGGAGTAGATGTTCCCGAGTATATTATATATATATATATTGATGTAGTTTTCAAAATAATTAATCGAATAAGGTTTATTCGATAACTTTATATTATTTAATGAATATTATTTCGAATATACATTTGGGGGCTTATGACTCCTTTTATTTTATTTAATTAATATTATTTTGAATATTCATTCGGGGGCTTATGACTCCTTTTATTTTATTTAATGAATATTATTTCGAATATTCATTCGGGGGGTTATGACTCCTTTTTTTATTGAATATTATTCGAATATTCATTCGAGGGCTTATGACTCCTTTTATTTTATTTACTGAATATTATTTGAATATTCATTCGGGGACTTATGACTCAGTTTATATTATTTAATAAATATTATTTGAATATCCATTTGAGGACCTATGACTACGATTATTTACTGAAATATATTCTTTATTTTATTAAAGAATAAGGTGTCGATAATCAAACTTATTTTTGATTATTCAAATAAAGATAGTACTTTCGTATAAGTATATCTTTGGTTATTTAATACTCATTTCAAGTATAAGTTTTACAACTTCTACTTCAATTATTTGTATAAAGATTATTCTTTATGGGAATATTATTTAAATAATAATATTCAGATATTTTCTAATATATTGGGACTGATTTACTTTATTAAATCAGCATTACTCCAAACACTCTTTAAAGTGTTTTTGAGTCTTTAAAATGATTTTTAAAAAGTTAGAGCGGATCCCAAAACTCATTTTTTATATATTTAAGATCTTCCTTTTAAAGGGGATTTAAATACTCGCTCAAAACCAGAGGGATCCGGCTCTGTGGTGTATTTTATATTCGCAACAAGGTTGCGGTTCAACGTTCGGGAAGTAAGTCCGTCTATTTGAGTCGGCACAAGCAACATGGGCTCAGTGGGCGTCCATGAAAGTGTAAGTGGCTCAGTGGGAGTCCATCAAATGCGTAACTGGCTGAGTGGCAGTCCAGCATAAGGTCCTATTGCGACCAGGGTGATGACCAGTGGGGAATTCGTCCGTCTACTAGTAGAAAAGGTTACTTATTGGTATCTTTGCCTGATCAGCAAGATATTAGGTTTATGCCAAGGTTTTCTCCTTTCCAAAATTCATTGGATATTGCAACTCTGTTTATAATTTTCATAACAGAGGTTTTCAAGGAGTGTATGAAATGTATATATATATATGTGTATATATATATATCGGGACTTAATGAAGTATCTCATAACTTCATTATTTATAATGATATTTCAAGGATTGAATCTATTCAAGTCTTATCTTGTAGTCTCATCTGGGTGATGAACTTTTGAAACTGATTATAACTTGAACGGTGGTAGTTCAAGCAGTATTCGGATATAAGTATATTGGAGTATCTTGTAACTTCATCTTTTAAACTTATATCTAGTAAATGATTATCTTGTGCATGTCAAAGATTTTCGGAAAAACGTTGAGACAAGGTTAGATATAGGAGATCACCTTGCAACGATATTTTATACAGTTATAAACTGGAACTCTGTGTATATTATACATGTCAGAGGATTTTAAAGATTGTGAAAAGTATATATGTATATATATACTGAATATTTTGCGACTTGGTCGCGTTAAGATATTAGCTTGGTTCATTTCTGCTTGAGCAAGACTTTCATGAGTACTATGAGAATGGTCATATATTGTTATTTATTATACATATTATTTCGGTGGGCTTGTTGCTCACTCTTGCTTTCTTCTTTCATCACACAACATCAGATAGACAAGATGAACATGACCAAGCCCCCAATTCGCGAGCGGATAGGAAACGTTCCGCAGTTTCCTATAGGCGTTGATGTCGCTGTAGCTGAGGTAGGAACTACCAATAGGCTAGGCTTTCAAATTTTGATGTACCAGACTTATGTATCTCTATCAATTGTAATAATGGCAAAGAAATGTAAATTTATTCAGAAACCCTTTTAAGGTGTAATGGCATATAATTTTGGAATAAAATGACTCGTGTTATTTTTGGATATTCATCTCTGAGACTATAACTTGTGGTGTGTGTGTTTATTATGGGGTCACAGTACAGAGTAGTTGATTGTTTATTAAGATTGGGTATTATTAAGGGAAATGGAACTCGTGACAACCCGGATCCCCGACCCCGGATTTGGGGGTGTTACAGCTATGTTGTCACTGTCAACAGATATTTGAATTGATCATCTGTCGGGTACATGCTTGTTATCCGTCGGATAGCCTTGTTGATCATCCGTCGGGTAGCTTTGTTGATCATCCTTCGGGTAGCCATTTATCACTTGACTCCATTTTATTTGTGCAGAATTACAAGACATCTTATATTTACATTTAATCAACCTATTCTGCACATCTACTAGTAGTCTACATGATTCATAAGCTACTACAGAATCTATACAAAGTTGTTTACAGAAATGTGCTACATAACTTATTGTTACATAAGCTACTCACCCGATGGATATCAATTAATCATCCGTCGGGACTATATTGAATCATCCGTCGGGACTATAATTGATCATCCGTCGGGTGCTGCAAAATTCACTAAGTTAAATCTACTAAGGTGTTTTGTTTAGCTTATCATCAAGTACACAACATATTTCTAACAAAGAAGCATTACCATTTCCATGCTATTATGAAGATATTCAAAGATGCTGGAATAGATTAGTGAAGCAACATGAAGTTAGACTTGATAGGTTTTATTTTATTAGCCTATCTTATTCCTATGTAAACTTGGTGATATATAAACCAAGTGTAGCTAGTAGAACAAACAACCAAAAAAACACATTTTAGAAGAGAAATAGAAAAAGCTATAACTGTTAATAATTTCTATGTAGTTTGTTTGTTCACTTGTACAAGCAGTTGTGAGTTATTCAAGCTTCACAGGGTTCTCTTGATATATATATATATATGGTGGATACATTTAAATCCACCATAAAGTTTTAAAGACTTGTGTTTTTATTACTTTTGTCTTGATTTATATAATTCTTTCATTCCGCACTTTGCAAATCAAACACTTATATATTATTAAGTTAGAACAGTTTTGAAAATCTGAAAAAGAAGCCAGAATTACATTCAACCCCCCTTCTGTAATTCTTGTTGTATTGTTAGGGATTAACAATTGTGTTATGGATCAAAAACTAAGGTATAATAATTGTTGTATCTATTACTAAGGAACGTGAGCTTCGAGGCTCGATTTGACTGCTCTTGTATTTCGTGACTCGATCTGCCTTACAAGATGCCTACGTACCTTGTTGTGCCAAGGATCAAGTCAAAAACGTAGTTCTGATTTGTGGGGTGAGGCCCCTTATATAGATGTTGGGAGTCCTTGAATTGGACTTGGGTTAGGAGACTTGGTGGGCAAGTCTCAGAATTAGAATGGACTTTGGAGTCCTAAGAGGTAGGAAGCTGATTCCTTATCCCACCAGGTTCCTTGGAGGACAATCTACAGGGATTTATTTCTCCACTAGGATTCATCTCATCAGCTGATTATCCCTTATTAATTAATTATGAAATTAATTAATATTCAGGGTTTAGGGCCTTCTTTGTTCCATCAGGTCTGATCCGGTCCATCAGGCCTGATCAATGTGTTAACCTTTTTTGGTCTGAATGTCATACATCTTCTTATTGGGCCTTGTAGCCCAAATCATGCTTAATTAATACAACATTAACTACGTAATCAGGATTTACTTATTCTCTATCATTTGCCCCCCAACTTTTGGGAAATAGTGACTAGGTTTCGCAGTAGTTAAGTTCATTTGTTCCCTTACAGGGTATCGTTTTGCGTAAAGTATGGAGAGACCTACACATTTACAACGATTTGCTTTAATCCCTATTATTTAGGAATTTATCTTAATTTCCGGGAATTTTTTCTGAACTCTGGGATTTTTCCTTAATTTTCTGTAATTTTCCCTAAATTCTGGGATTTTTCCTTGATTTTATGGATTTTTCCCTTAATCCTGGGATTTTTCCAGAATTTTATGGATTTTTCCCTTAATTATGGGATTTTTCCTGAATTCTACAATTTTCCCTTGATTTTCTGGATTTATTCCTCATTTTCTGAAAGTATTTACATTTTCAGAAAATATTTTAAGGAATTTCCTTGATTTTTTTGGATTTATTCCTCATTTTCTGAAAATATTTACATTTTTAGAAAATATATTAAGGAATTTCCTTGATTTTCTGGATTTATTCCTAATTTTCTGAAAATATTTACATTTTCAGACAAAATTTTAAGGAATTTCCTTGACTTTCTTATTTTTCAGGATTTTTCTTCCCTCATTTTTTCTTCTTTTCTCTTTTTCTTTTTCTCTTTCTTTTTTTTAAAACCTGGTTCGACCAGGAATCCTGGTCGAATTAGTCATCTGTCTGCCCTGGTCGACAGGGTTTCGAGGAGGAACATTTCGAGCAGGAATCCTGGTCGAATTTCGGCCAGGATTTTCATTTTTTTTAAGCAGGAATTTTAATCCTTTCGGTCAGGATTCCTTATTTTTTGACCGAAATATGCCTCTATTCCATTCTGGTCGACAGCATTTTCGAGCAGAACTTTTCGAGCAGGAGTCTGGTCTATTTTCTGGTCGAAAAACCTTTTTTGTGAGTCAAGAATTTTCAATTAGAATCCTGACCTATTTTCGGTCAGGATCTTTCTTACTAATCAATTTCTGACCGAATAAAGGGGCATTATTTCCTGATCGAAGGAATTTTCGACGAGACTCTGTCGACCAGGAATTGAATAACAATCTTGATCGAATTGGATTAGGAAAATTTTCTCCCCCCTTCCTTTTCAAAATTTTTTTTTGTCCATATCTAACCCGGGCTTTTCCTTTGGGCACATTCTCTTTGAAAAAATATTGGGTTTGTCAAAATTCTCCAGGCCCAGAGATTTTTCTGGAATTTCTAGATCTTTCCAGAGTTTTCTTAAAATATATTTTTATATTTTCTAAAAATCCTCTAACTATTCTAGATCCTTCCAGAGTGTTATGTTTTTGGGCCCAAATGGGCTTTTTTAGGCCCAAATTACCTCCCTTGTGGCTATATAAGAGTGAGGTGTGGGAGGTGTGATTTCACACTTCTCATTTCCACTCTCCACAACTCCCTACTCTCCATAACTTTCGACTCTCCTCTCATCACTCTCCAGCCTTCAAAACTCTTCCCTCTCTAGGGATTTTCCGGCCTTCTTCCAAGCTTCCAAGCCTTCCTCATTCTCCATTAATGGCAGACAAAGGTGCTGAGAGAGCGGCCAAGATTGCCTCGGCTTCAAAACGAGGTAAGGATGTCGAGATTCGCTCTTCTTACATGTATTTGATAGATATGATTAATACTAGGGGGAACGAATATCCCTCCACTGCACATCTTGACTCTTTTAATCATTGCAACACATGGCACAATATAGATTATGATAAGTTAAATGCACGTTATAATGTCTGTCCTCCCCTTAGGCTAGTTCCGGTTTCTGGTGGTGACCGTACTTGCCACTGGAAACCCGATACTCTTTTTGTTTACACAGATGCCCTTGATACTGGGCTTAGGTTCCCTTTTCATCCTTTCATTCCTCACCTCCTAGCTGATCTGCAAATTAACCCATGTCAGCTTCCTCCAAACGCTTGGAGGAACATTTTATGTTTCATGGTTTATTGTCTTAGAGGAGGTTTTCCCTTATCAGTAGCTGTTTTTAGGAAGGTTTTTTAGTGTTACAACAGTTCTTCTGGTAATTGTGGTTGGGTCTACATTAAATAAAGGCCCAAGTGTAAGCACATTTTTAACAGCGCCTCCATTCCTGACAATAACAAAAATTGGGGGAATAGTTTTGTCGGGTTAAGGTGGGAGAATGGTGATTGGGGCACCCTCTTCAGATCTTCCTTCGGCAAGTTTAGTGATGGTAGCCTCAAATCCATTCACTTAACCCCCAAGGAAACTATCATTTATGATGAGCTTACTTGGGATGACAGTGCCACTATCAGCTGTACTCTTTTAGAGGAGTTCTCCCTCATCCACGCGGGGCTATCCTCTATTTCTCAGCAGGGTATTTTTCTTCCCTTCTCATTTTTATTTTTTTTCATGCATTATTGACACCACTTATTTTGTTTTTTCTCGTGGTTTGTAGCTGCTAAGAGATCAACGAGGATAATATGCCTCTCGTTGAAGAGACTGCTAGGATGAAGAAGGCTCGCCTTGCGGGTCTGGATACTCGTGGAATGGCTACGGAGCCTAGCTTCCTACGGAAGCACAAGGAGCCCATGGTGGAGGTTCCAGCTAAGGGAGCTGAGGGCCATAATGCCCCTATCACTAATGCTGCTCATGTCTCTGCTGCTACGGGTGCCTTTCAGCCTCTTTTGGGATTCCGCCGAGGGGATACCGTGGTTGGATCCATGAAGCACGAATGGGATTGGTCTTACCACGGGGTAACTCCCAAGGACTTCACCGACGTGGTGGCTACTCCTGACTTGGAGAGGATAAAGCTCATGGGAGCTCAGTCCTTAGCCTCGGTATGACTATTTCTTACGTTTGTGCTCTTTTTTACTTGTAGCATTCACTTGCCATACATTTCTGTTTATTGTTTTTGTTTCAGTCTAATGCATGAATCATGGAAGAGGGCTTCTAACAAAGCTGATAATACCCTCAGGAGGCAGAAAAAGAAGTACGCCGCTTTGGAGCGAAAGATAAAGCATAAGGAGGAGGAGCTCGGAGAGTCCAACACTGAGCTGGTGGTGCTAAGGGCGGAGAAAGATAAGGCGATTGACAACTATTTAGACTCGGAGGAGTTTACCCAGTCCATGAGGGTGAGAGACGATTCAGTCTTCCCTGGATTTTTTAGGAATGGCTGGGACACAGCCCTTGGGACCGTGAACGAGGCTTGTCCTGATATTAACCCGGCGGACTATGTCTGTCCTGATGACGAGGCTTTACTGCAGAGGTTTTGTACCCGAGTG
This sequence comes from Apium graveolens, assembly GCF_009905375.1. Lineage (NCBI taxonomy): Eukaryota > Viridiplantae > Streptophyta > Magnoliopsida > Apiales > Apiaceae > Apium > Apium graveolens. The sequence continues at coordinate 130,112,489 of NC_133650.1, read as the reverse complement.
GTTATCTTGGATCGTATCCCTCAGGACCCGCTTCATCCTCCTCCCGAATCATCTTCCAGGCCTGCTGAGGATGATAGCTCTTCCTCCTCCAAGACGACAGAGACTTCCAGCGAGAGCAAAGGAGATGATGATATGGATGTCGAGGGCACCTCTACTCCTTAGAGCTTTTCCAGCCCTGCATGGCTTATCTATTTTATCTTGTCTTTGAGACTTTGTTTATCATACTTGGTATTATTTATTCGAACCAGTTTTCTTTATCAAACTTTATGCTTCCATCTCATGCCCTTAGTTTACTTGTCTTGCTATTGAACATATTTTGAAACTTTCTGAATTTCACAAATTGTTGGGATTCATCCCTTACACAAGTATTAATAAACCTTAAAACAAAACTAAAATATGTAAATCCTAAGCAAGCAAAGCTTCAAGGTGCTTTTGAAACTACTTGTCATCTTGACAAGTGAGAATCATTCTCAATCATTTCACACATAGTAAATCTTCAGGTTTTGTGCATGCCAAGTTCTCAGGACTTCAAAACCATCCATAGTTTCAAGCTTTTAGGTTCCTCTACCTTGAACACTCTTGACCCTGTATGGCCCTTCCCAATTTGGGGCAAGCTTCCCTTTCTGCCCTACACCAGAAGCTTCCACCATCCTCAAGGCTAAGTCACCCTGTTTGAAGAACCTTTCTTGAACCCTTAGGTTGTAGTAGAACGAAGCCTTTTTCTGATATTCCACTATCTTCGCATGTGCCTCATCTCGCACTTCATCAATTAGATCTAGGGCTAACCTTTGCCTTTCCTCATTTTCCTCAGCATTGAAAGCTTGAATCCCGGGGGAGGAATGTGATATTTCTACAGGAACAACTACTTCTGCCCCATATGCTAACATGAAGGGAGTTGCTCCAGTCGTGACTTTACAGGTAGTCCTATAGGCCCATAGTATTGGGAGTATTTCATCCACCAAGTTATTCCTCGACTTCTCGATCCTCTTCTTTAGTCCATCTAGGATTATTCGATTCGCCACTTCTGCTTGCCCATTGGCTTGCGGGTGGGCCACAGAGGTGAATCGTAGTTCAATTTCATTCTCCTCATAATACTTCTTGAATTCCTCATTGTTGAACTGCGTTCCATTGTCAGTGACTAGTATGCGGGGAATTCCATACCAGCACATGATGTTTTCCCACAGGAATTGTGCAACCTGCTTAGTTTTGATTTTGGACGAGGGGTTGGCTTCAATCCACTTAGTAAAATAATCAATGGCTACAATCAGGAACTCCCTTTGTGCCATGGCCATGGGGAAAGGCTCAAGTATATCCATTCCCCACATAGTAAAAGGGATAGGTGAGTTGATGGAGGTCAGCATCTTGGGGGGTTGTCTAACGACACATGCATGCTTCTGACAGCGGTTACACTTCTTCATATACTCTTTGGCATCAGCCATCATTTCTGGCCAGTAGAAGCCTAAACGGGTTATCTTATGAGCTAGCACTCTTCCTCCCAAGTGTTTCCCATATATACCTTCATGTACTTCTTCCAGAACCAAGCGTGCCTCATCGGGCCTGAGACATCTTAAGTAGGGAACCACATAAGATCTTTTATACAAAATCCCATCTATCAAGGAGTATCTTAGTGCTCGAACAGCCAACTTCCGTGCTTCAGTAGCATCATTTGGCAACCAACCGGTTTGAATATGGGTTTTAATGGGATCGATCCATGACGTCCCCAGACCAATAGGAGCTAAAGCTTAACATGAATGCTCCATGTCTTCAAAACATGGAAGTATGCACTTCCTAAACTTTCCTTTATCTCATATGAAGCAAACTTTGATAAAGCATCTGCCTTAGCATTTTCCCCCCTTGGAATGTGCTCAACATGGCATTCATCGAATTGGGTCATCACAACCCTTACTAGGCAGACATATTTAGCCATCATATCATCCCTTGCCTTAAACTCCCCCTTTACCTGAGATACGACCAACTTTGAGTCTCTACAGACCTTCAAGTTCTTGACTCTCAGTGTCCCTACTAGGCCAAGGCCAGCTATCAGAGCTTCATACTCTGCCTCATTGTTTGTGGTCGGGAAGTCTAACTTCATGGCATACTCAATCAAGAACCCATCGGGGCTTTGTAAAACCAAACCTGCTCCACTTGAATTTGTTTTTGATGCTCCATCAAAGTAGAGAACCCAGTATTCTTTCTCCTTATCATCCTGTTCCTTGTCCCCCTTATCAACTTCCTGGTCTTGAGGTATGGTATCCTCCTGCCCCCCGACTTCTTGGTAGGGTATGGTACATTCCACCACGAAGTCATCCAATACTTGGGCTTTTATTGTCGTTCGTGGCTTATACTTGATATCGAATTCTCCCAACTCTATTGCCCACTTGATCAACCTCCCACTAGCTTTGGGGCTATGAATGATATTTCTCAGAGGTTGATTTGTTAGCACCTCAATCTTATGAGCCTGGAAGTAAGGACGCAACTTTCTCGAAGCCATTACCAAGGCTAAAGCAAACTTCTCAATAGTTGAATAATTCAACTCAGCTCCATGCAGTATTTTACTGACATAGTACACGGGTTTCTGGATTTTTAGTTCCTCCTTAACCAATACAGCACTCAAGGTACTCTCTGAAACGGCCAAGTATAAGTATAAAACTTCATTCGAAGCTGGCTTGGCCAACAATGTCACACCCCCAACTTAACCAACAAATTAAATATAACTATTACAATATTTAAAAGTAAGTAAACATAAACAAATCCAAGATCTTACAGTTTAGGGTTTGGAACAGCCCAACACTACCATCTATTACAAATGATTTTAATATCGAGTCCTCACACAAAATTATCTCTTATTCTACCTGAGCTCGAACATACGCATCAGCGTCACAGGTCTTACGTGTTGTCTCCTTGAATCTAACCATAGCTGATAGCTGTAATATCAGGGTAAAGCAAGGAGTGAGCCAAATGCTCAACAAGTGCTAAACAATACGATACAAAATATAAATCGAGATATATATTAAAGGATGACAATGGGAAGACAGAACCAATAATAATAAGAGATAAAACTTTGGGTGATGGAATCATTTGCTTGTATCAAAACATTTTCAAAATCATATCTTAATCAAAATCATTTTATGACGCTACGGATTACAGCCGGTGATCAGCCGCGAAGTAATCCCGAACCTCACTGGGTTCTAGAACATTAATGGGATCCCTAGGCAACTTTTAAGCCTACAATATAAGTGTGGAAAGGACTCGTGTCTCAGTCCAGATCCACTATTCAAAGAAAACATTTATCCCCCTTTGGGACTGAAATCCACATTTTAATCATTTCAAAAACTGATGCCGATTTATAAAAAAATCTCTTTAAACAGTAAACATTTTTATCAAGGGATTATAGATCAACTTGAAACACTGGAAATACGATACTAAATCTCAGGGCCATGATCCACTAGACTTTACTCTATTAGGGTAGCTGAAAGATTTCCATATACAAAAACTTGGACAAGGAAATTTAGCAAGGCTATTGAATATTATGAATGAGTAATGCCAAACTAGGCTTAAAACAATGGTTTTTGACAAGGTACAAGTGCTGGAACATCAAGAAGATAAGCTTCAAGAATACTAAGGGTGTTAAGGTATGAAGAAATGATCTTTAGCTCAAGGTATAACAGGATTGCCAAACTTTAGGGTAATAAAGAGGGGTATCAATCAATTATGGACAACTTTGATGAATATCTGGCTTTTAGGTATCAAGGTAAAGTTCTATAGGGGTTCAAGCATCAGGGTGAGATATCAATACTTTGGGAATCATTAGCATGTTAATCAAGAGGGTCAATCAAGTATTATAACAACTCTTTATTTTATCATGGCATTCCAATTACTTTTATATACTATCATGATATGACTTTTGATCTACTTGCAATACGTACTTGAGGGTTCATGGCATTTCTATATAATTCAAAGATAAACTTAAGATACGCTTGGTTCAAGTGTATCAAAATAACTCAGGATAATCGCATCAATATATATGAACTATTTGTAGTGAATACGAAAGACAGGTTGAATCACTTGCCTTGAGAAAGGCTGGTCTGGTCTGGCTAGTAGGAGCAACTAGAAGCTTCACTCGACCTTTATGGCAAGTTTACCCTCGTCTTAAGATCCTACATAAATAATAATAATCCTCATTATAATATAATCTCACCAACTTAACCTACTTACAACACAAATGGCACTTAGGCCTATATGCACGCAATTTATATTCACCTTATAAATATAATCGTACACATAGCCACATATACTCACATATCATATTTTAATACCAAATAATATCACACACACCATAATGCAACACTAGGCTTGGATGATCTCGACTCACAACTTAAGTCACTTGGTCGCTATACTAGACAAGGTCTCCAAATTTTTGCTTCCTAACTCGATGTGCCTTTACTAAACTATCCAAAACCCATTGACCCTCACTTGGGCCCTTTGCTCTAATGACTTTATACTATCTTAAAACCATAGTGGTCAACCTAGATCTCACTCCTAAGTTTTCTAAAATTATGTGATAAGTGAAAGTGCTCACTGGAGTAAATTTCAGAATGACATCTATGGTTTCTTGAGTGCATTAGACACCCTTAAATTACAAGTTTTCCTCCAAAACTTTTACACTAGACTGTTCTGACCATAAGGCATCTCCAAAACTTGATGTGGCTCAAGGGCCTAGCTTGGGCCTCCTTGGGCCTAAACTTAAAGTCCATGGTTCCCCTGTTTTTCTGGGCAGAAAACGCCCTGACTTGAACTAACTTGTGACACATGGTTCTAACTCATATTTTATGAACTATGGCTGGAAAAATAGGGCCTAATGAGGTCCTACCCATGACATGGTCAAAACTTCCTATTTCTAAGTTGCAACAAAACTATCCCCTGCTGGACAGATTTTGTGATTCCACTTGTGCACCTAACCAAACGACTTGCAAACCTCCAACCAACACCTAAAACCTTTCAAAAACTCCTAATGCTAGCTTCTGGTGGCTTGGGCCTCAAAGTGCACATCAATGACATGGTCAAAACTCACTCTAAACCTCAGGGTACTAAACTGATTTTCTGCAGAAACTAAGACTCTCCTTTCTCCAAGGTTTTTACTTGACAAACTCAATCACCAACAACCCAAATACCCAAATCATGACTTAACTATGGTGATCTACTGAACTAACTTCCTTACACTCAAAATAATCTTGGTGGAGATCATCCTTATCTAAGGTGCAATATGGCAAAACAAAGGAAATCACATTACACAATTGACAAGTCATCAAGTTTTTGAAAACAACAAGTTATATATTCTTATAAAATATATATACGAATTATTACCACATATCAAGGAGAACTAATCCAGATTAATACCTTATCTCTACTGAAAATTAAATCTTACTAACAAAATCTTTCCAAATGATCAAAATCTTCCAACATTTCAAGAGAAATCTACATGCATGCATGACTTCGAGTCTTACAAACCAAAACAACATATTTTCTAAATATATTCTACCATGAAATCGACATGCAAGCCTAGCATAAGCTATATCTAGATGATCAATTAGCATGCAAAGGGTTTTATCAAGTTTTTGATCCAAAATTTATGTTATCACCACCAAAACACATAAAAATGAAACAAGGCAACAAAATATTCTCAAGAACCATTCATTCGGCTCCCTCAAGGTCATGGCCGAATGAAGTGGAAGGTAAATGGCCATTCAACATCAAGAGTCTCTTCCTCAAGACTTGGCATTTCACCATTCCTTGTAGTACTCTCAAAAACAACCTTAAATCCATAAGAATCAAGATTATACTTTGAGTTCCAACTAAAACTTTGACATGCAAACTTAAAACTTAAACTTTTCACTCAAAACTCTTTGAATTATATATGATCATGGTATAGGAAGTAATATTTACTTGTATGGAAGGTGGGAGCTTGAATAAGGAATGAAGAAAAGGGGAGGGGGTAGGTTTTCGGCTAAAACCCCGAGAGGAGAGGGAAAGGGCCGAGAGGAGAGGGAGGAGGGAGGAGGAGTGTGGAAATGGTGGAGTGAAAGTGGTGTGTTTGTCATGTTTACTTGGTTTTTATTTGCCCATAAGTGAGTGGATGAGAGAAATTACAATAATAACCTTCCAACATAGTTAGGTAGATTTGTATGCAAGGACAAAATGGTAATGTGGCTAGTAGAATGAAAGTGAGTGGGGTTGGAAATGTCTTCCTTGCCCCTTGGTTGAATAGAAGATAATTTGCATGCAAGGGTAACCATGTAATTTGATAATTATTAAGCAACTAATTTTCAAAGATTTATTTTTATATAATAAAATAAAAGTTCAAAAATTATAAAATTTATACCATAAAATAACTTGGATTTTTAGTGATTTTATAAAATCACTTTCAGAATTTGTGAACAAAATATCTTTTAAAAGAAAATTTCTCTAAGGCTTAGAATATTCCTTATAAATCAAAAATAAAGGAAATAAATAAACTTTTGCTTTGAAAAATCATCTACTACACATAAAAATTTTATAATGCAGAAATTATCACTAACGCAAATGTACAATCATAGAACATATTTACTTTTGGCTTTAATATTATACCTAATCCACAAATAAAATTACACGAAAATGCCGGTCGTAACAAGCAATGGGGCCTGAGCCATATATTTCTTTAATTCCTCGAATGCCTTCTGGCTTTCTTTACTCCATACAAAATCCTTAACCTTCTTTAACGACTTGAAGAACGACAAACACTTATCTTCAGATTTTGAGATGAATCGTCCCAATGCAACAACCCTTCCAGTGAGCCTTTGAACATCTTTGATAGTTTTCGGGGGCTCCATGTCCAGGATTGCCTTTATTTTATCGGGATTGGCCTCGATTCCTCTCTTGGAGACCATCAATCCCAAAAACTTTCCAGATCCTACTCCCAAAGCAAACTTTATAGGATTTAACATCATCTTGTGGTATCTCAGGACCTCAAAAGCTTCCCTCAAATGGGTTATATGTTCAGTCTTCACTAGACTTTTGACTAACATGTCATCAACATAAACTTCCATGGTCTTGCCAATAAGATCCTTAAAAATTTTATTTACCAACCTTTGATAGGTGGCTCCTGCATTCTTGAGACCAAATGCCATAACAAGATAACAATAAACACCAAAGTCAGTGATGAATGATACCTTTGGGATGTCGTCCTTGTGCATCTTGATCTGATTGTATCCACTAAATCCATCCATGAAGCTCAGCATCTCATGTCCAGCAGTGGCATCTATCAAAGTATCTATCCTTGGCAACGAGAAACAATCATTAAGGCATGCGTCATACAGATCAGTGAAGTCCACACATATCCTTCATTTTCCATTGGCCTTCTTCACCATTACAGGGTTTGCTAACCATTCTGGAAATTGTATCTCCTCAATGAAACCAGCCTCTAAGAGCTTCTCTACTGTCTGCTTTATAGATTCTTGCCTCTCTGGGCAAAATTCTTTTCTTTTGCTTCACCGTCTTCCGACTCGGATCCACATTCAGCTTGTGAGTAATTAGTTCTGGGTCTATGCCTCGCATATCAGCTGCCGACCATGCAAACACATCACTATTTTCTTGCAAAAATTTCACTAACTTCCCTCTAAGGGGCTCCTCTAGTGTGGCTCCAATAAAAGTAACTTTCGTAGGATCCTCAGGAGCTAAAGGAATCGAAACCAAGTCTTCAGCTGGCTTCCCTCTTTTCTCATCATTTTCTCGAATATCCAGATCTTCAATAGGCAGATCTTGCCCCCCAACTCCATCTACCCTAAGTGAGGCCACATAGCAACTTCTAGCCATTTTTGGATCTCCTCTTTCTTCTCCAATCCCATTCCGGGTGGGAAACTTCATAACTGAATGGTAGGAAGAAGGGACTGCCTTGAAGGTATGTATCCCTGTTCTTCCCATGATAGCGTTATAAGTTGAACTAGCCTTCACCACCACAAAGTCTAACATCTGTGTTGCTTGCCTTGGTTCCTGTCCTATGGTTGTTGGCAACTTGATCATCCCTTCCAAGGGGCACTCCACTCCCGCAAATCCATATATCGGCATGTCGGTTATTGGGAGTCATTATATCCCATTCTTAAAAAGGTGTCATGGAGAAAGATAACCACTAAAGCACCATTATCCACAAGGACCCTCTTAACCGGGTTGTTTCCTATTATAGGTGTTATGACCAATGGGTCGTCATGAGGAAATTTCACACCCTCTAGGTCGAGATCATCAAAAGCCACTGTTACTCCTGTCCTGGCCTTCTTCGGGGCTTCTCCAACAATATGCATAACCTCCCTGGAATATGCTTTTCTGGAGTTCTTGGATAATCCAGCAGCAGTTGGCCCTCCAAAAATCGTGTTTATCACAGGTACTCGGGGTCGTGGTCCTCCAAAGATTGTATTTATCACCGGTCCCCTAGGTTGCGGATTCCCCACCTGATCGTCTTGGTCCCTCCTACGATCTTCAAAGTTCTTTCTTCCATTGTTATTCCTATCTCTTCCTTCTCTAGTGTACTTGTTTAATCTTCCTTTTTGAATGAGGAACTCTATTTCATCTTTTAGTTGCCTACACTCATCGGTGTCATGACCAACATCTTTGTAAAATCTACAATATTTGCTCTTGTCTAACTTGGCTGGATCTTCCTTCAAGGGTTTAGGCCAACAAATATCTTGGTCTTTCTCGATTTCCATCAAGATATGGCTTTTAGGAGCATTCAACTTAGCATATTCAGCGAACTTTTGCCCAGGTCCTCCCTTCTTAGGGGTTGAATCAGGGTTTTGCTCAGTTTTAGGATACTTGTCCTTAGAGATATATTCCAGATCAGTTTTTCGCTTCTTACCTCCGGCGGGCTCGTTGCTCACTACGGTCTTCCTCATGCTCTCTTCCACCTTGATGTACTTCCCGGCCCTATCTTGGAGCTGCAACATGCTCTCAGGGGGGCGCTTGGCCAAGGACATCTTGAAGAACTCATCCCTCATTCCCTGTTGTAGTGCTATCATGGCTACCTTATCATCAAGGTCCGGGACTTTTAAAGCTTCCTTCATGAAACGATTCAGGTAGTCTCTCAAGGATTCCTTCGCTCCCTGCACAATGCTCATGAGGGATGCTGAACTTTTCTCATGCACTCTCCCACTGATGAACTACTTAATAAAAGCCTGACTTAATTCTCTGAAGGACACAATAGAGTTCGGGGGCAAACGACTATACCATCTTTGAGCCATACCCGACAGGGTTTGAGGAAAGGCTCGACACATAATAGCGTCGTTCATGGGCTGCAACAACAGTGCATTGGAGAATGTCCTGACATGATTAGTGGGATCTCTCGTGCCATCATAAGCATTGATAGTGGGCATCTTGAACTTTCTTGAGATGTGGGCATTCATTATCTCTTCAATGAATGGTGGAGTAGGATCATCAGGATCTCCAAGGGGAAGAAGGTTGCTTAGATCAGCTCTTGGGACTGCAACCCTTCTTCGTGTCGGACCATCCAGGTCTATGATTGGGAGAGGATTTCTCCCCCTAGGTGGTAATAGGGGACTGGGAAACTGGTGCACCTCCAAGTCACGTTTTAGCCTTTGAATCTCAGCCTCATGGGCCTTGATTCTCTCCTGCACTTCTTGAGGATTCACCCCTCAGGTGCTCCTAGGGCGTTGGTTACCATCATCCATCGGCTCTTTGCCAGCACGTCTCCTTCTTGGGGCCACTTCGTCATCCGAAGATTCAGAATCTCTCTCTATATAAGGACCAGAAAAATCCTGGTCCTCCGGAATAGGAGCCAAACCTTGTATGTAAGGGGGTGTTTGCCCCCGTGCTTCACTCCGTCCAGCCTATCCACTTCCTCCAACCTCGGGGTAAAGGGGCATCCCATAAGGGGGGTTAGTAGTTACAACAGTTGAATACTCGTACCCAATGGGTCGAGAATTCACAGGTGTATGCAGTTGTTGAAGTTGGGGATTCATACCTAGAGGAGCCGGGGGAATTGTCCCTTTAGGTTGAGGTTCAGTTACCCCTACATGGGCTCCTCCTTGGGTGATAGCATAGGTTGAATGTGGAGGTACCTCCACAGTTGACGAAATCATTTGTGTTTTCCCCGCGGGTGTCCATCCTTCAAGGACACTTCTTGTTCTCCGTGTTCTCTCCATGGTTGTTGTTGTGCTTCCCCACAGTCGGTGCCAAATGTTATGGAACAAAAACTAAGATATAATAATTATTGTATCTATTACTAAGGAATGTGAGCTTCGAGGCTCGATTTGACTGCTCCTGTGTTTCGTCACTCGATCTGCCTTACAGGATGCCTACGTACCTTGCTATGCCAAGGATCAAGTCAAAAATATAGTTCTGAATTGTGGGGTGAGGCCCCTTATATAGATGTTGGGAGTCCTTGAATTGGACTTGGGTTAAGAGACTTGGTGGGCAAGTCTCAGAATTAGAATGGACTTTGGAGTCCTAAGAGGTAGGAAGCTGATTCCTTATCCCACAAGGTTCCTTGGAGGAACATCTACCAGGATTTATTTCTCCACTAGGATTCATCTTATCCGCTGATTTATCCCTTATTAATTAATTACGAAATTAATTAATATTCAGGGTTTTGGGGCTTCTTTGTTCCATCAGGTCTGATATGGTCCATTAGGCCTGATCAATGTCTTAACCTTTTTGGTCTGAATGTCATACATCTTCTTATTGGGCCTTGTAACCCAAATAATGCGTAATTAATGCAATATTAACTACGTAATCAGGATTTACTTATTCCCTATCAAATTGATATCAGAGCAAGCTCTTGAAGTACAAAGAGTTTAAAGATCACAACACACAGCAAGATGAACAAGAAGGATATTGGAGTGAAGATTCCATTTCTGGACAAAGACAATTATCACCACTGGAAGGTGAAGATGCACCTACATCTTCTTTCTCAAGATGAGACCTATGTCGATTGCATAGAGAGAGGTCCTCATGTACCAATGAGAGCTATAACATGGAATGAAGCATCTGTTCCCAAGCCTAGGCATGAATGGTCAGATCCTGATATTGAGCACGTCAGGAATGACAAGAAGGCCATAATATATTGTTCAATGGAGTTGATGGTGATATGTTTGATAACATCATTAACTGCAAAATAGCCAAGGAGGTTTGGGAAACAATTTAGATTATCTGTGATGGTACTAAGCAAGTAAGGGAAAATAAGATGCAACTGCTAATTAAGCAATATAAGCACTTTCATTGTGAAGATAGTGAGTCTCTCACTGACATTTTTAGTAGATTTCAAAAACTACTAAATGCTCTGAAGTTACATGGAAGAGTCTATCAGACAAAAGACTCCAAGCTCAAGTTCCTTAGATCTCTTCCAAAGGAATGGAAACCAATGACAGTCTCATTGAGAAACTCTCAAGATTATAAGGAGTTTACTTTGGAGGGACTGTATGGCATCCTGAAAACTTATGAGCTTGAAATAGAGCAAGATGAGAGGATGGAGAAAGGAAGGAAGAAAGGAGGGTCCATAGCACTGGTTTCTGAGTTAGAGAAAGAGAAAGAGATGAAGGTAGAAGCTGTTGAGTCTACTTCAAAGGCCTGTGAGAACAAGGGAAAAGGCCCGGTAGCTGAAAATGAAGACAATTTGAGCCAAGATGACATGGATGATATTGATGAGCATTTAGCTTTTCTTTCCAGAAGATTTTCCATGCTCAAGTTCAAAAAGAACTTTGGAGCAGCCAATCCAAATAGAAACATGGTGGATAAATCTAAATTCAAATATTTCAAATGTGGCTTGGCAGGGCACTTTGCCAATGAGTGTAGAAAGTCGGATTCCAGCAAAAAGAAGTTTGAGCCTATTGATTATAAACAGAAGTATTTTGAGTTGCTCAAGCAAAAGGAAAGGGCTTTCATTACACAGGAAAATGACTGGGCAGCTGATGGTTTGGATGAAGATGAGGATATCATCTATGTCAATCTATCCCTAATGGCCAAGTCTAATGAAACAAAAACTAGTTCTTTAAGTAATCAGGTAATCACCACTAACCTAGCACATTTATCTAAAGCTGAGTGTAATGATGCTATTAATGACATGTCTACAGCATCACTTGCGTGTTACACTTAAGTCACTCACCAAAGAAAATGATAAAATCAAATAAAATAATTTGTTTTTAAGTGAGAGATATAATGTGCTAGAATCTCAGTTTATTGAATTTAAAAATTTGAGAATTGAGTGTAAGATTGCTAAGGATGAATTAACTGAGTCTTGAAGAAAGAAGAGATTTTGAAGAAGCAACTTGAACGGGAACAAGGGGTGATTAAGGCATGGAAATCATCCATAGATGTTCATGCTCAAATCACTAAAGTTAGAGGTATTGAGTTCTTTTGTGATGTAGCCTGGAAAAAGTGTAAGGAGAAGCTGGAATCCAATTTGGTTGAAGGATTGCTAACAGATGTGGACTTGATGGATGATGAGAGTCATCTGTCGCATAATCCTCATCCATCGGCTGTAAGCAAAACTGTGAGCAAAGCCAAACTTGCCAAGCTGAATGAGAAATATGGATCAATTTCCAAAAACTTTGTTCCAGGAGAATCAAGTCGGGTGAAGAAGAAGAAGGAAGTTAATGTTGGCCATATGTCTATCAAGCAATTGAATGACAGATTGGAGAAGATTGAGGTTAAAACAGAATTTAAAAAGAAAAATAATAGAAATAGGAAAGTAGGGATTAAAAAACATAACAACTACACACCTGATAAATATGCCCCAAGAAAAATCTGTGTTAAGTGTGGTAGTGTTAATCATTTCTTTGTTAATTGCAAACTTGCCATGCCAACTCCCATATTTGTACCCTCTTCTTTTCCCAATATGACTTCCATGCCTTCTATGCATATGAATGTTATATCTGCTCAGAATATGAATGCACAATTTTCTAATATGCCATTTGCACCTAATCCTTATTATGCTGCATTTAGTATGCCTCAAATGCCATTTACCATGCCTTACTGGAATAACATGTTTGCAAATAACATGCCTTTCCCTCTCAATCAAAGTGTGCATGATAATTCTGTTTTAATGACTGGTTTCAAAGGTCCAACTCAAATGACTAAGGATGAATCAGATATTCCCAAGTCAAATGAGGTCAAACCTAAGAAACCAAAGAAGAAAGTTAACAAGGCAGGACCCAAGGAAACTTGGGTACCAAAATCAACTTGATTTGGTTTTGATGTGTGCAGGGAAAGAGAAAGAATCTTTGGTACCTGGATAATGGTTGTTCAAGGCACATGACTGGAGATTCTACCCTGCTCACAGAGTTTAAGGAGAGAGTTGGCCCAAGTATTACCTTTGGGGATGACAACAAGGGTTATACTGTGGGATATGGCTTGATTTCAAAAGACAATGTCATCATTGAGGAGGTTGCCCTAGTGGATGGTCTCAAGCATAATTTTTTGAGTATCAGCCAGCTTTGTGACAAGAGAAATTCAGGAACCTTCAACTCAGAAGCCTGTGTTGTGACAAACAAAAGGAGCAACAAAGTGGTTCTTACTGGTGTGAGAATAGGAAATATGTATCTAGCTGACTTCAACTCATCAAATGCAGAATCTGTTACTTGTCTTCTCAATAAAGCAAGTCAAGATGAAAGTTGGATGTGGCACAAGAAGCTATCCCATCTAAACTTCAAGACCTTGAATGAGCTTGTCAAGAAAGAACTGGTTAGAGGCATTCCTCAAGTGGAGTTTTCTAAGGATGGACTATGTGATGCCTGCTAAAAGGGAAAGCAGATTAAAGCATCATTCAGAACGAAGCTTGATTCAACAATTAAAGAACCTTTGCAATTGCTATACATGGATTTGTTTGGACCAGTCAATGTATTGTCCATCTCAAGGAGAAGATTTTCCCTAGTAGATTTCTCAAAGTTCTCTTGTACATATTTTCTAAAGCCTAAAGATGAGGCTAGTGAAATCATCATCAATCACATAAGACAAGTCAACAATCATCCTGATTTTAGAGTAAGGAGAATCAGGAGTGATAACGGAACTGAGTTCAAGAATTCTGTAATGAGATCTTTTTGTGAAGAGAATGGTATAATGCATGAATTTTCGGTAGCAAGAACCCCATAACAAAATGGAGTTGTAGAAAGGAAAAATAGATCTCTTATTGAAACTGCAATGACAATGCTTGAAGAATCAAAATTACCAACATATTTCTGGGCTGAAGCTGTGAACACTACCTGTTACACTCAAAATATTTCTTTGGTAAATCAAGAAAAATGCATGACACCAAATCAATTGTTCAAGAACAAGAAACCAACTCAAAATTTTTTATGTCTTTGGCTGCAAATGTTATATCTTGAGAAATTAAACTGACCAACATGGGAAGTTTGATGCTAAAGCAGATGAAGGAATTTTTGTTGGATATGCTGTGGGAAAAGCATATAGAGTTTACAATCTTATAACCAATATTGTTATGGAATCAATACATGTTATATTTGATGATAAAAAGAATGAGGGACTGCAAGATGATGATTCTCATGAAAGTCTCATATTTGATAATGTGGAGATGGTTAGTGATGATAGTGATGATGAAAATGATCAGGAAACAATGGCAAAGGATACTGCAGAAAAATCTACTACTAATGAAGCACAAAATTCAACATCTGTCAAGTTTCAAAATGTTTTATCCGTAGGGAGACAATCTGCCTTATCCATCGGGAGACAATCAGCCTCATCCATTGGAACATAAAGTGCACCATCCGTCGGGACATTAAGAGAAGCTGAAAGTCAGAATAGATCACTAACAAAAAATTCCCCTTTATCAAGTCAAAGATTCACAAACTCAGGGGAGTTTCTAATAATCAAAACTCAGTCACACATCAAGACAACAATGATGCCTCTTCATCTAGAGCTAATCTACCTCAACAAAGGAAATGGACAAAATATCACCCTTTGAGCTCATCATTGGTGATGTATCTTCTAGAGTTCAAACAAGGAGAGCAACTCAAGAAGAATGTCTATATAGTAACTTCATATCTAAGGAAGAACCAAAGAAGGTAGAAGAAGCTTTGTTGGATCGTGATTGGATTTTAGCTATGCAGGAGGAGCTAAACTAATTTCAAAGGAATAAAGTATGGAAGCTGGTACCCAAGCCTAAAGGAAAGAATCCAATTGACACCAAATGGGTATTCAGAAACAAGATGAATGAAAATGACATAGTAGTAAGGAACAAAGCTAGATTGGTTGCTAAGGGATATTATCAATAAGAAGGAATAGATTATGATAACACTTTTGCTCCTGTTGCAAGACTTGAAGCCATCAGAATTTTCTTGGCCTATGCAACTCATGCCAATTTCAAGGTCTATCAAATGGATGTCAAAAGTGCTTTTCTGAATGGATATTTGGAGGAGGAAGTCTATGTTAGTCAGCCTCCTGGTTTTGAAGATCCAAATTTCCCAAATTATGTCTACTATCTTTTGAAAGCACTTAATGGACTGAAGCAAGCACCTAGAGCCTGGTATGACACTTTATCAAAGTTTTTTTTGGAAAATCACTTCACAAGAGGTACTGTTGATAAAACTTTATTCTTTAGAAATGTTAATGGCTATAGTATACTTGTTCAAATTTATGTAGATGATGTTATATTTGGCTCTACAGATGAAAAAGTTTGCAAAAAGTTTGCCAAATTGATGCAAAGTAAGTATGAAATGAGCATGATGGGAGAACTAACTTACTCTCTTGTTTTGCAAGTTAAGCAAGTTAGTGATGGAATATTCATTAGTCAAACTAAATACATTCATGATCTTTTAAAGAAGTTTGAACTAATGGATTGCATATCTGCCAAAACTCTCATGGCCACTGCAACTAAGCTTAAATTAAACACTACTGAAATGTCTGTGGATATTTCAAGCTATAGGGGCATGGTTGGCTCACTTCTATACTTAATAGCTAGTAGGCCATGTATAATGTTTGCTACTTGTCTTCTGTCTCTACTCTTCCAACCTCACACATTTCTTTGCCTTCTAGTGTAGCTATGGCATCTGTGCCAATGACCAAACAGATGCCTACCCAAGCTGCCAAAACTAAAATTCCAAAATCCAAAGCAAAGAAAGCCCCCTCTGATTTCTTTTAAAAGAAATAAGTTATAAAATCTACTAAACCTAAAGAGGGGAGTGTGAAGAAGGGTGAGAAAGGTGAGGGACAGGGTGAAAATCAAAGAAGCCCTAAGAATAAGGTTGGAGAGGTGAGTGTTTCCTAGCCTAACCACACTGCAGTTTCTCAACAAACTGCAATGCTTAAAAAAGATTTAAGCTCATTACTAGTTACATCCTCCCAAAAGGATGTGACTATGGAACAAAGCTCTCAGCCAAGAGCACAGGCCAAGAGGGTAAGGGACACAAGCTCACCCCAAACCTATATCAGAAAGAAGAAACCAAAAACCTTTGGGGGTGCACAGGGCAGACACTTAGTGCAAACTGGTGCTAAAGACCCAATCACTGCACCTTCTCAAACTCAGGTTAATGTGGCTCCAATAAATGTGGAGTCACAGCCAAAATCTCTCACTATTGAAGCACCTGATACACCAAATTCTTCCACACACTCACTGGATGTTGACATGATCAATACATCACTTCCAAATTCTCCATCTTTAACTCTCTTGGAGAAGCCAAAAATCCAAGTAAGTGAGCATCATCTTTTAGATGATTTGTTGGCTCATTTACCATTCCTTTCTGAGACTGTTGAGACATCTATGCCAAAATTTTCATCAATCTGCACAGAGTCTATAATAGCCTCCACTCCAAACTCTTTCATTTCTACTATCTCGATGGATATTCATCATCCGTCGAGTAGTGATTGTATCCCAACGGATAAGCCTGACAGCAGTCATCTGTCGGATAGCCATACTACTAATTCGATGGATATTCATCATCCGTCGGGTGTCTCTGCACAACTTCAAATTACTTCAATTCTTATAAGTGCAGAAGACTTAGTAGTAGTGCAATCACTCTTAGGACTGAGGGAAGGGAGTGATTTGAGTGAGAGTCTGGGTTGCTCCCAGGGGAAAGGGGAGAAAAAGAGTGAACAAATGCAGTCCATTTCTTCAGGACTGGCAAAAGTGAGTGAGAGGAGTCCCACCTTAGATGGTGAAGGTGAGGGTGTGAGGGTAGGAAGCCAAGGGGAGCCCTTGATGCAAAAAGAGAGAGAAATTGAGAGAAATGCAGGTACAGGAGGAATAAGGGTGGATGTCATTGCTAGTGAGTCAATGAATGCCAATGATGCAGACATTGAGAGACTATCTCAACATAATCAAGCTGTTATAAGTTCCTTCTCTTTGGATGCTGAGGCATTGACTCATCTTATTCCAGCATATCAAATTTTGGCTGGACAGGGCAATGCAAATACAGAAAGAATACTGAACTTGGTGCACACCACCCAGTCAATGCAAAGAGCCAAGGATGCCATCACAACTATGCCACCTAGAGCTGATGATGATGTTGACTATGGGACTGGGGAATCTGCTGATTTTTTTGGTGATGCAAGTGAAGAAGGGTCACTGGACATAGGGGCAGAAGTAGGCCCTAGTTTCAGATCTGGTATGCCATATTAGGCTTTTTCAAAGAAATGTGATGAACACTATTTCAAGACCACCCTCATTCAACTTATAAGTCAGACACACTCTGCTCTTCAATCCACAACAAATGCCAGCACCAAGAAGCTCCTACAAGCACACTTGGCCTCTCTGCAGTTACAACAAATCCAAGGTTTTCAACACAATCAGGATGTCACTTCTATCAAGACTAAGATTGATCAAATGAAAAAGGACATTTCTGAAAGGTTGGATTTTAAACTTCCAGAAGCTACAATGCTTGATATTAAGAGACAACTCAGGAAGAATTCTGATCTTGCCACAAAGATAGATTCCTTAGATACCATAATGATTGTAATGGAAGCTTCTCTAACAGCTATATATCTACATTAAGCTCAGCAAACTCAACTGCTATAATAACTAGTGGCTGCACAATCTTCATCCTCCACTCTACTTGATGATAACAAAAAGGGGAGAAAAGCTTAAGTAAGGGAGAAGGGGAGAAAGGTTCAAGTGAGGGGGAGCTACAGCTAAACATACAAGTCAACATAGTAATTGTGCCAACAATTACTTTCCCAAAGCCACCAGTGTTGGATAGCATTGATCTAATCCAAATAGCAGCTGAAAAGCTTGAGTCAGAGTTAAATTCTAAGATACTTGATGTTACAGCTATAGAGAAGGAACTAGAAGAAAAATGGAGAAAGATAGATGCTAATATACAACAAAAGTTTGGGCCAATTCGGAAACCAGATAAAGTCTTCAGTCATCACTCTCAAGTCATGAAAATATTTATGAATGACATAAGTATGAACTATCTGGAAAAGGGTCAAACTTCCTACATAAAATCTCCAAAATCAAATTTCATCATGAAGCCTAAAAGAAACTATCCAAATTTTTAAGAAAAAAATCCTATGGATACTGTGTATGAGACACCTAGGCCAGATGAAAAGAAGCTTTTGGCTAGGTCGATTGCCTTCAACAAAGATCCAAATGATCCAGCACTAAAAAAAAAGATTAGCAAAGATTTAAAGAAATGGTAAGGAAATTTGTGTGGTGGCTGGACACCCCATGTTTGTGGAAGCTAAGAAGGAAGAGAAAGAGAGAATCAGGTAATGAAAGAAGCAAGTTGCTTTGGATGCTAAAATGCTCAAATAAAAGAAGAAGTAAGCTGCTATCTTGGCCAAGCTTCAAGCTGTAAAAACCACAACAGAAATTTCTGCACAACCAACTGTGATTGCTAAACCTAAGGATCGGAAAGTGCAAGTTGAACCTCAACAGACAAAGTAAATAAGGTACAAGCAAAGAATCAAGAGAAAATTGGACTTCGGTGATGAGAAAAAGGAAGACTCTATTCCCAAGAAACCTACAATTCAAACATCAAAACCCTCTGTGGTATTTGAAGAATTCAAAGTGGTGGATCCAACAAGGAATATTCATGGTGAGCCAATAATTTCTAAGGATGAGCCAGTAGACTGGGATAGTTTGCCAATTCCTTAACTAAACTTTCTATTAGTCCCTTAACAATGCAACAAGAATTACAGAAGGGGGTTGAATGGAATTCTTGAAAATTTTTCACAAATAAAATTGTTCTAACTTAAATATATATATATATATATCAGTGTGAATTAATTTGCAGAGTGCGGAATAATAACTTGAAATGAATCAAAACATATGTAATTAAAAGCACAAGTCTTTAAAAACTTTCTGGTGGATTTGAATGTATCCACCAGAGATATATAATATATCAAGAGAACACTGTATAGCAATTAGCTCACAGCTGTTTACAAATTGACAATAACTAAGATTGTAGAGAAATGCTAAGAATACAGCTTACAAAAGTTTCTCTCTTCGTTGCTTAGTTAATTGTTCTATCTGCTACTTCTTGGTTTATATATAACCAAGATTACAAAGCAATAAGACAAGATAATAAAACAAAAACTATCAAGTCTAATACTATGCTACTTCATTACTCTATTCCAGTATCTTTGAATATCTTCATAATAGCATGGAAATGGCAATGCTTATTTGTTCTCTAAAACCCAGTTGAATAGGCTACCGCATTCCATTTGCATACACTTGACGCATGTGACTGTGTTGTCACTGTCAACCGATGTTTGAATTCTTTATCCGTCGGGTTCATGATCATCCATCGAGTTCATGATCATCCGTCGGGTTGTCTTGTTGATCATCCGTCGAATGACATTGTTGTTTATCCGTCGGGTAGCATTCTGGAACTTGACTTCATTTCATTTATGCAAAATTACAAGACATCATCTATGTATAATTAATCAACCTATTCTGCATATCTAGTTAAAGTCAACATGACTTGAGTACTACTACATAATCTAAATAATGTGTATACAGAAATGTGCTACAGACTTATTGTTACATAAGCTATTCACTCGATGGATAATGAATCATCATCCGTCGGGACTATATTGAGTTATCCGTCGGGACTATAATTCTTATCCGTTGAGTGCTATATTTTTCATTAAGTAAAATCTACCAATATGTTTTGTTAATGAAATCATCAAGTACACAACATATACACAACAATCTCCCCCAATTTATGTGTACTGGAATTGTAGCCATAAATTAAGAGAAACTTGATGATAACAAAACGCCCTAAAAATACAACTTTGAAAGTAAGTAGATAAAACTGTAAAGTGCATCATTTAATCAAAATGTACAAAGTTTAGCTCACAGTCATTTTCAAGGTGCTCCTCTAGCCTGAGCAGATTTATCTAGTTCCTTGAAGGTCTGGATCCCTTTCCAAGCTTTCTGTTGTTTTCTTCTATCTGATTTTGGAGCTGTCTGTGGAATTCCAGTTCATCAGATTCTGAGAGATTTAGTTTTTCTTGCATCTCCAAGAGAGTCTCATTGCTAGAGATGCTCAGTTGGTCTTCTAATCTGAAAAATCTTCTAACTCCTTTGTCATCCATGAACTCCATCAGCCAGTAGGGCCTTAGATGCACTCTTCTCCCTGTGTAAGGAATAATTAGAGTCTTTGGGAGTGCATCTTTAGCTCTAATACTCCTCATTTCTTCAATCTTTTTTAGAACTAATCTTCTTGCAGTTACATTGAACCCAAAGTTCTTCTTGAAATATGAATAAACCTTTATCAGTACAGCTTGGTTTTCTTGAAGGATCCTGTGAAGTGGCCATTGAATCTCCTTTCCTCCCTTGTACTTGAAAACTAACCTTTCAAGTAGGTTTCTGTATGCATCAATCCCTCTCACTTCTTCTAGTTCATCTAGATAGAGATTTAGATCAGAGAACTCCTTGATGTCACACAAGTACATGTAATCTCCCTTGTTGACTTTAGATTGAGCTTTGACTAGAGATTTGGATTTGAGAGGTGACAACTTCACTTTCTTGACTGCTCTTGACTTTGTTCTCTTTGGCTTGTTAAGGATTGGCAGATTGAAGTCAGGAATTGGTAGGATTTCCCAGTCTATTGGTTCATCCTTAGGCACAATAGGTTCACCATGAATGTTCCTGTAAGGATTCACCACTTTGATGTCTTCAAATACCACAGAGGGTTTTGATACTTGAGTTGTAGTTGGAGCGGATTCCTTGGGAAACTGATCCTCCAATTCCTTACCAACAAAGTTCAATTTCCTTTTGGTTCTTTTTGACAATTCCTTGTATCTCTGAGATTTCTTCTGTTGTGATTTAACTTGCTTCTTTGGATCTTGAGATTCAGTGATTTCAGATGGCTGAGCAAGAATCTGTTGTGTTGGTTTCACAGCTTGTAGCTTGGCCAAGATAGCAGCTTGCTCTTTCTTTTGCTTAGCCTTTTTGGTATTTAGAATAGATTGCTTCTTTTCCTGCTTCAATCTTGTCTTTTCTTCTCTCTTTGCTTGAGCAAATTGAGGATGTCCATCCACCACACAAATTTCTTTCCCATTCCTAAAAACTTTAGCAAGTCTCCTTTTTAAGGCTGAATCAGCTGGATCCTTGTAGAAGGTAATTGATCTTGACAGAAGCTTCTTCTCATTAGGCTTAGGAGTCTCATATACTGTATCCAATGGGTTCTTGAATGATGATTTTGGATAGTTCACCCTTGGCTTCAGAACTATTTCAACTTTTGGAGATCTGATGCAGGATGGTTATCCTCTTTCCAGATAGTTCATGCTCATTTCATTCACAGAGATCTGCTTAACTTGATAGTGATGAATGAATGACTTTACTGGCTCCTTTACTAGCCCAAACTTCATTTTTATGTCCTCATCAATTTTCTCCCAATTGATTGGCTTCAACTACTCCTTTTCAGCTTCTCTTAAATTGGCTGCTGCTGTATTGATCAGGTCAATACTGTTTGTTACTGGAGGCTTGGTGAAAGCAATTGCAGGCACAATTACTTTACCGATTTGAATTTGAAGCTTCTCCCCCTCACTGGGTCCTTTCTCCCCTTTTTTGTTATCATCAAGTTGAGTAGAAGAGGAGGTTTGTGCAGCCACCAGTTTCTGAAGCAAGTCTTTTTGTTGAGCTTGATGAAGATGAATGCATGTTAGAGATGCTTCCATAGATGACATTCTTGTATATAAGGCATCTATCTTTGTGGCAAGATTAGAATTTTTCCTGAGTTGTCTCTTGATGTCAAGCATTGTAGCTTCTGGAAGCTTAGAGTCCATCTTATCAGAAATAGCCTTTTTCATCTCATCAATATCACCCTTGATGGTATTGACATCTCTAGCATGTTGGAAGCCTTGAATTTGTTGTAGTTGCAGAGAAGCAAGATGTGCTTGAAGGAGCTTCTTAGTGTTGGCATTTGTAGTAGTTTGAAGAGCAGAATTTGTCTGATTTATGTGTTGGATTAGGGTTGTCTTGAAGTGGTGTTCATCACAATGTTTTGAAAATGCCCATGATGGCATGCCTGATCTTGAACTGGAACCTACTTCTCCCCATATGTCCAATGGCTCTTCTTCACTATCTCCACCTTCATCTCCAAAGAAATCTACTGAACCACCAGTCTCATAATCAACATCACCAGCTGTAGAGGGCAAAGCTGTGATGGCATCCTTAGCTCTTAGCATTGACTGAGTGGTATGCACCAAATTGAGCATCCTTTCCGCATTGTCATTGCCCTGTTCAACTATAAGTTGATAAGCTGGAATATAGTGAGTAAATGCCTCAGCATCAAGGGAGGTGGAATCTATAACAGCTTGAGATTGCTGAGATAGTCCCTCCATGTCTGCATCTTGGATATTCATTAACTCACTAGAAATGTCATCCATCTTTATAGCTCCTGTACCTGCAGTTCTCTCTTGTTCTCTCTTTTGTTGCATCAGGGTCTCACCCTGGCTTCCCACCCTCACCTTCACCATCGAAGGTGGGACTCCTCTCACTCTCTTTTGCCAATCCTGAAGAAATGGATTGCATATTGTCACTCTTTTTCTCTCCTTTTTCTGGGAGCAATCCAGACTCTCACTCATAACACTCTCTTCCCTCAATCCTAAGAGTGACTGTACAACCACTAAGTCTTCTGCACTAGAGATAATAGATGAAATTTGAAGTTGTCCAGAGACACCCGACGGATGAGGAATATCCATCAAGTTAGCAGTTTGACTATCCGACGGATAAATGCTGTTAAGCTTATCCGTCAGGATACAATCACTACCCGACGGATGAGCAATATCCATCAGGAGAGTAGAAATGAATGAACTTGGAATTGAAACTATTGTGGACTCTGTGCTGATTAATGAGATTTTGGGCACAGATATTTCAACAGCTCCTAAAAGAATTGGAAAGTGAGCCAACAAATCATCCAAAAGATGATGCT
Source organism: Apium graveolens (assembly GCF_009905375.1). NCBI lineage: Eukaryota > Viridiplantae > Streptophyta > Magnoliopsida > Apiales > Apiaceae > Apium > Apium graveolens. Next base: position 130,089,117 of record NC_133650.1, on the reverse strand, counting down.
CACTTGCAGTAGATTTTGGCTCCCCAACAAAGTTAAAGATGGGGAATCAGGAATTGATGTGTTGATCATGTCCACATCCAGAGAGTTTGTGGGAGAATTTGGTATTTGAGGTGCTTCTATAACTAATGATTTTGGCTGTGACTCCATATTTATTGGAGCCACATCAAGCTGAATTTGTGAAGGTGCAGTGACTGTATCTTTAGCACCAGTTTGCACAGTGTGTGAACCCTGTGCATCCCCAAAGGTTTTGTATTTCTTCTTTCTTGCATAAGTTTGGGGTAAGCTAGTGTCCCTTACCCTTTTGGCCTGTGCTCTTGGCTGAGAGCTTTGTTCAATAGCCAAATCCTTTTGGGAAAATGCAACTTATTAATCACTGCAGTTTGTTGGGAAACTACAGTGTGGCTAGGCAGGGAATCACTCAACTCTCCATCCTTATTCTTAGGGTTTCTTTTACGTTCACCCTGTCCCTCACCTACCTTACCCACCTTCACACTCCCCTCTTTGGTTTTGGTAGATTTTGCAACTGACATCTTTTGGGAGATACCAGAGGGGGCTTTCTTTGATTTGGATTTTGAAATTTTTGATGGTTTAGTAGCTTGGGTAGGCAACTGTTGGGTCATTGACACAGCTGCCATTGCTACACTAGAATTTAAAGAAATTTGAGAGGTTGCAATAGTAGGGGTTGATGAACTTACCTCACTTACCTGAGGTGCTTGCATTACAGGAAAATAGAAGAGTGGAACTTCTCTATGATGATTTGCCCTGTTCAAATCTGCAATAAATATTCTCTCTTGAACCCAACAATCTAATTTGTTATTTGGGTTCTCAAGTACAATTTCCTTAGAGAGGTGGTTAGCTAACATCATGAAAAATCTAGCATAATAAACATTTTTACCCCTCTTATTTAAGTTTTCTAATTTGAAACCAACTCAAACAAAACAAGATCACTGAAATTGAAGAATTTATTTGTAACTAGCATGTAAAGCATGGAAATATTGACAGAATCAAAATTACTAATTTTACGAGAAAAGACCTTGGTCACTACATCACACATGAAACTCCATTCCTTCCTAAGACCCGATATCATAATGTCACTTAACTTATAAGTAGAGAGAGCATAGTTCATGGAATTAAGCATATTAACTATATCAGTGTCTGTGTATGATGAGGTCACAGTATTATCAGGAATCTTGAAACATGCTTTGATAACATCACTATTAATACAGAATTCCTTACCTTTAATGGTGAGTGTGATGGTCTTATCTGTCGAGTTGTATGAAGCAGTAGTCCACATCTCTTCAACAACCTCACAGAAGATGGTGGGTGATTCTAGCATTGCATAGCTGAGTTTGCAGTTCTTCACAAAATCCATCATTTTGTGGTAGTCACTTGAATGTTGAATCCCCTTGTTCACTAAAGCCGTGAAGTTGTTCTTCTCATAGATGTATCCAGTTTGTGACATAATCTTGACTACTGGTGCCATTGTTAGAGAGTGGAAATTGCGGAGATAGAGATGCTAATTGCTTTTGAGAACGAGAGAATTTAGAGCAAATAATTTGAGAATGATAAAAGAAAAGCAATGGAAATAAAATAAACTTTTATACTATCTCAAAAATAACTGTAAAAAAAAGTAAAATAAAGTAACCAATGAAAATTGCCTAAAATAGTCGTTTAAAAATAAACTGCAAAAATTCCATCAATTATCCGTCGTGTTATGCTTACAAACTGTAAGTATACTCGATGGATAATGTTCAGGGAATTAACGGCTAAGATTAAGACAATTCGACGGATGAAGATAAACTGTTATCCGTCGAGTTATAAAATATTCCAGAAAAATAATTGATTTTTATTTACAAGTAATATTCCGACGGATGATCAAACTCGATGGATAAAGATCATCCGTCGAGATGTAAATTTTGACTTGGCCAAAATTCCATCTTAGACTGAAAAATCAATTAAATTTATGGCTGCATAACAACCTGCAAATTATCTGAAGAGACTTAAGAATAATTAAGCATACCTAACTCACTTACCAACCTTGAGAAGGTGGATTCATCCAGTGGCTTGGTAAAAATATCTGCAAGCTGTTTTTCACTTGGAACAAAATGTAGTTCCACAGTACCATTCATTACATGTTCCCTTATGAAGTGGTACTTGATGTCTATGTGCTTTGTCCTTGAATGTTGTACTGGATTTTCAGTGATGGCAATTACACTTGTGTTATCACAGAAAATAGGAATCCTCTCAACTTGCAGACCATAGTCTAGCAATTGATTTTTCATCCACAAAATCTGTGCACAGCAACTGCCAGCAGCAATATATTCAGCTTCAGCTATAGAGGTAGAAACTGAATTTTGCTTTTTACTAAGCCAGGACACAAGCTTATTTCCTAGAAATTGACAAGTTCATGTGGTACTTTTTTTTATCAATTCTACAACCTACATAATCTGCATCTGAATAACCAGTTAGATCAAAACCAGAATTTCTAGGGTACCAAATGCCAAGTTTTGGTGTTCCCTTGAGATATCTGAAAATTCTCTTAATAGCTACTAAGTGAGATTCTTTAGGATCAGCCTGAAATCTAGCACACAAACATGTAACAGACATTATATATGGCCTACTAGCTGTTAAGTACAGAAGTGAGCCAACCATGCCCCTATAACTTGAAATATCAACAGACTTTTCAGTAGTGTTTAATTCAAGCTTAGTTGCAGTGGTCATGGGAGTTTTTGCAGATGTGCAGTCCATTAGATCAAACTTCTTTAAAAGTTCATAAATATATTTAGTTTGACTAATGAATATTCTATCACTAACTTGCTTAACTTGCAAACCAAGAAAGTAAGTTAGTTCTCCCATCATACTCATTTCACACTTACTCTGCATCAATTGGGCAAACTTTTTGCAAACTTTTTCATTTGTAGAACCAAAAATAATGTCATCTACATAAATTTAAACAAGTATACTAGAGCCATTAACATTTCTAAAGAATAAAGTTTTATCTACAGTACCTTTTGTGAAGTGATTTTCCAAAAGGAACTTTGATAAAGTGTCATACCAGGCTCTAGGTGCTTGTTTCATTCCATAAAGTGCTTTCAAAAGACACTTTTGAAAAGTGTTATTCTGGAAAATTTGGATCTTCAAAACCAGGAGGCTGACTAACATAGACTTACTCCTCCAAGTCTCCATTCAGAAAGGCACTTTTGACATCCATTTGATAGACCTTGAAATTGGCATGGGCTGTATATGCTAAGAAGATTCTGTTGGCTTCAAGTCTTGCAACAGGAGCAAATGTTTCATCAAAATCTATTCCTTCTTGTTGACAATAGCCCTTAGCAACCAATCTAGCTTTATTCCTGACTACTATGCCATTTTCATCCATCTTGCTTCTGAATACCCACTTGGTGTCAATTGGATTCTTTCCTCTAGGCTTGGGCACCAGCTTCCATACCTTATTCCTCTCAAATTGGTTTAGCTCCTCCTGCATAGCTAAAATCCAATCAGGATCCAACAAAGCTTCTTCTACCTTATTTGTTTCTTCCTTTGAAAGAAAGATGTTGTATAGACATTCTTCTTGTGTTGCTCTCCTTGTTTGAACTTTAGAATATACATCACCAATGATGAGCTCAAAGGGGTGATCTTTTATCCATTTTCTTTGATGAGGTAGATTAGCTCTAGATGAAGAGGCCTCATTATTGTCTTGATGTGTGATTGAGTTTTGATTGTTAGATACTCCCCCCTGAGTTAGTGGATCTTTGATTTGAGAAAGGGGTGCTTTCTATAAATGATCTATCCTGACTTCCAACTCCTTTTGATAACCCGACGGATGGTGAATTTTGAGTACCGGCGGATGAAGCAGATTGCCTTCCGATGGATAAGGCAGATTGTCTCTCGACGGATGAAGCATTATGCAACTCGACAGATGTTGAATTTTATGCTTCATTGGTAGTAGATTTTTCTACATTATCCTTTGATACTGTTTCTTGATCACTTTCATCATCACTATCATCACTAACCATCTTCACATTGTCAAATGTGAGGCTCTCATGGTAGTCTCCATCTTGCAGTCCTTCAATCTTTTTATCATCAAACACAACATGTATTGATTCCACAACAATGTTAGTTCTTAGATTGTAGACTCTATATGCTTTACCAACAGCATATCCAACAAAAATTCCTTCATCTGCTTTAGCATCAAACTTCCCATTCTGATCAGTTTAATTTCTCAAGATATAACATTTGCAGCCAAAGACATGAAGAAAATTTAGAGTTGGCTTCTTGTTCTTGAACAATTGATAGGGAGTCATGCATTTTGCTTGATTAATCAGTGAAATATTCTGAGTGTAGCATGCAGTATTTACAGCTTCAGCCCAGAAATATTTTGGTAATTTAGATTCTTCAAGCATTGTCCTGGCAACTTCAATAAGTATTATGTTCTTCCTTTCCACTACTCCATTGTGTTGTGGAGTTCTTGCTGCTGAAAACTCATGCAAAATTCCATTTTCTTCACAAAATGCTCTCATGACAGAATTCTTGAACTCAGTTCCATTGTCACTCCTGATTCTCCTCACTTTCAAATCAGGATGATTATTGACTTGCCTTATGTGATTGATGATGATTTCAATAGCCTCATCTTTAGACTTTAGGAAATATGTCCAAGAGAACTTTGAGAAATCATCTACAATTACTAGGCAAAATCTTTTCCTTGAAATGGACAATACATTGACTAGTCCAAACAAATCCATGTGAAGCAGTTGCAAAGGTTCTTCAATTATTGAATCAAGCTTCTTCCTGAATGATGCCTTGATCTACTTTCCTTTTTGACAGGCATCACACAATCAATCCTGAGAAAACTCCACTTGAGGAATGCCTCTAACCAGTTCTTTCTTAACTAGTTCATTCATGGTCTTGAAGTTTAAATGGGATAGTTTCTTGTGCCATAACCAACTTTCATCCTGACTTGCTTTGCAGAGAAGACAAGTAACAGATTCTGCATTTGATGAGTTGAAGTCAGCTAGGTACACATTTCCTTTTCTCACACCAGTGAGAACCACTTTGTTGCTCCTTTTGTTAGTCACAACACAAGCTTCTGAGTTGAAGGTTACTGAATTGCCTTTATCATAAAGTTGGCTGATACTCAGTAAATTATGCTTGAGACCATCCACTAAGGCAACTTCCTCAATGATGACATTGTCTTTTGAAATCAAGCCATATCCCACAGTATAACCCTTGCTGTCATCTCCAAAAGTAATACTACGGCCAGCTCTCTCTTTGAACTCTGTGAGCAGGGTAGAATCACCAGTCATGTGTCTCGAGCAACCACTATCCAAGTACCATAGATTCTTTCTGTTTCCCTGCACACATCAAAATCAAATCAAGTTGATTTTGGTACCCAAGTTTCCTTGGGTCCTGCCTTGTTAGCTTTCTTTTTCTGTTTCTTAGGTTTGATCTCTTTTGACTTGGGGATATCAGATTCATCCTTAGTCATTTGAGTTGAACCTTTAAAACCATTCATTGCAGCAGAATTATCATGCATATTATGATTAACAGGGAATGTTATGCTATTAGTGAACATGTTATTCTAGTAAGGCATGCTAAATGACATTTGTGGCATACTAAATGCAGCATAATAAGGATTAGGTGCAAATGGCTTATTAGCAAACTGTGCATTCATATTCTGTATAGACATAGCATTCATAGGCATAGGAGGCATGTCATTCATGTTAGGAAAGTGAGGTGGCACATATATGGAAGTAGACATGGCAGATTTGCAATTAACAGACAAATGATTTACACTACCACACTTTTCTAGGAGCATTATCATCAGGTGTGTAGTTATTGTGTTTGTTAATCCCTACTTTACAATTTCTATTATTTTTCCTTTTAGCCTCTGTTTTAACCTCAATCTTTTCAAGTTCGTCACTAAATTGCTTGACAGTCATATGACCAACATTAGCCTTCTTGTCCTTCTTCACTTGACTAGATTCTCCTGGAACAAAATTCTTGGAAACTCATCCATATCTCTCATTTAACTTGACAAGCTTGGCTTTACTCATAGACTTGCTCACAGTTGACGGATGGGGATTTATGTGACTCGACGGATAACCATTTTTTCTATCCGACGGATGACCCTCATCATCCGTCGAGTCTACATCTGTTAGCAATCCTTCCACCAAATTGGATGCTTCTCCTTGTTCTTCTTCCATGCTGCATCACAAAAGGACTCAATCCCTTGAACATTGGTGATTTGAGCATGAACATCTCTAGATGTTTTCCATGCTTTAATCACCTCCTGTTCACGTTCAAGTTACTTCTTCAAGATCTCTTCTTTCTTCAAGGACTCAGTTAATTCATCCTTAGCAATTTTGCACTCAATTCTTAATTTTTCAAATTCAATGAACTGAGACTCTAACACATTATTCCTCTCACTTAAAAACAAATTATTTTCTTTGATTTTAACAATTTCTTTAGTGAGAGGCTTATGTGTAACGCGCAAATGATATAATTCTGTAAACATGTCATTTATAGCATCATTACACTCAGCTTTAGATAAATGTGCAAGGTTAGTGGTGATTACCTGATTACTTGAAGAACTTGTCTCTGTTTCATCAGACTTGGCCATTAGGGCTAGATTGACATAGCTGACATCCTCATCCAGACCATCTGTAGCCCAGTCATTTTCTTGTGTAATGAAAGTCCTTTCCTTTTGTTTGAGCAGCTCAAAGTATTTCTGTTTATAATCCACAGGCTCAAACTTCTTTTTGTTGGAATCTGACTTTCTACACTCACTGGCAAAGTGCCCTGCCAAGCCATATTTGAAACACTTGAATTTTGATTTATCCACCATGTTTCTATTTGGCTTAGCTGCTCCAAAGTTCTTCTTGAACTTGAGCTTGGAAAATCTTCTATAAAGAAATGCTAGATGTTCATCAATTTCTTCCATGTCATCTTGGCTCAAAGAATCTTCATTTTCTGCTGCCAGCCCTTGCCCTTGTTTTCACAGACCTTTGAAGTTGATTTAACAGCTTTCATCTTCATTTCCTTCTCTTTTTCTAACTCAGACACTAGTGCAATGGATCCTCCTTTATTCTTTCCTCTCTCCATCCTCTCATCTTGCTCTATTTGTAGCTCATAGGTTTTCAGGATGCCATATAGTCTCTCCAAAGTAAACTCCTTGTAATCTTGAGAGTTTCTCAATGAGACTGTCATAGGTTTCCATTCCTTTGGAAGAGATCTAAGGAACTTTAGATTGGAGTCTTTTGTCTGATAGACCCTTCCATGCAGCTTCAGAGCATTTAGTAGTTTTTGAAACCTACTAAAGATGTGAGTGAGAGACTCACTTTCTTCACTATGAAAATGCTCATATTGCTGAATCAGTAGTTCATCTTGTTTTCTCTAACTTGCTCAGTGCCATCACAGATAATCTGTATTGTATCCCAAACATCCTTGGCAGTTTTGCAATTGATGATGTTGTCAAACATATCACCATCAACTCCATTGAACAGGATATTCATGGCCTTCTTATCTTTCCTGACTTGTTCAATATCAGGATCAAACCATTCATGCCTTGGCTTGGGGACATATGGCTCATTTCCAGTTGCAGCTCTCATTGGTACATGAGGGCCTCTTTCTATGCAATCTACATAGGCTTCATCTTGAGAAAGTAAATGAAGATGCATCTTTACCTTCTAGTGATGGTAATTATCTTTATCCAGAAAAGGAATCTTGACTCCAACATCCTTCTTGTTCATCTTGCTGTTTTGTTGTGATCTTTAAACTCTGTTTTTATCAAGATCTTGCTCTGACACCAATTGTTAGTCCCTTAACAATGCAACAAGAATTACAGAAGGGGGGTTGAATGGAATTCTTGAAACTTTTTCATAAATAAAATTGTTCTAACTTAAATATATATATATATATATATCAGTGTGAATTGATTTGCAGAGTGCGGAATAATAACTTGAAATGAATCAAAACACAAGTAATTAAAAACACAAGTCTTTAAAAACTTTCTGGTGGATTTGAATGTATCCACTAGAGATATATAATATATCAAGATAACTCTGTGTAGCAAATAGCTCACAGCTGCTTACAAATTGACAATAACTAAGATTGTAGTGAAATGCTAAGAATACAGCTTACAAAAGTTTCTCTCTTGGTTGCTTAGTTAATTGTTCTATCTACTACTTCTTGGTTTATATATCACCAAGATTACAAAGCAATAAGACAAGATAATAAAACAAAAACTATCAAGTCTAATACTATGCTACTTCATTACTATTCCAGCATCTTTGAATATCTTCATAATAGCATGGAAATGGCAATGTTTCTTTGTTCTCTAAAACCCAGTTGAATAGGCTACCACATTCCATTTACATACACTCGACACATGTGACTGTGTTATCACTGTCAACAGATGTTTGAATTCTTAATCTGTCGGGTTAATGATCATTCGTCGTGTTCATGATCATCCGTCGGGTTGTCTTGTTGATCATCCATCGAATGACATTGTTGTTTATATGTCGGGTAGCAATCTGGCATTTGACTTCATTTTATTTATGCAGAATTACAAGACATCATCTTTGTATAATTAATCAACCTATTCTGCATATCTAGTTAAAGTCAACATGACTTGAGTACTACTACAGAATCTAAACAATGTGTATGCATAAATGTGCTACAGACTTATTGTACATCTGTGACATTAAAGAGTTTTCTGACATAACCTTTACTTAGATGAATTGAATGAAGTTAGAGAAATTGATGCTCACATACATCTTCCTGAAAGATTGGTGTTTAAATACAAGGGAGGAAAATAGATCATATGGCCACTTCACAGGATCCTTCTAGAAAGCTAGTTTGTTTTGAGAAAGGTCTACTCTTCATTCAAAAAGAACTTCGGGTACAATGTGACTGCAAGAAGACTAGTTCTAAAGAAGATTGAGGAGCTGAGGAGTACTAGAGCCAAAGATGCACTTCCAAAAACTCTATATATTCCCTTTACAGGAAAGAGAGTGCATCTAAGGCCCTATTGGCTGATGGAATTCAGGGATGAAAAAGGAGTTAGAAGATTCTTCATATTGGAGGACCAATTGAGTATCTCTAGCAATGAGACTCTTTTGGAAATACAGGAAATGCTAAATCTCTCAGAAGCTGATGAACTTAAATTCCATAGACAACTCCAGAACCAGATTGAAGAAAACAACAGAAGGCTTGGAAAGAAATCCATAAAATTAAGGAAATAGATCTATATGTTCAGACGAGAGGAGCACCTTGATAACTACTGTCAGCAATTTCTTTGTGAACTTTACATTATTCAATTTTCAGTAAACTGTAGCACTTATAAGTTTTATCTACTATTTTTCAATCTGTATTTTTAGAGTGTTTTGTTATCATCAAGTATCTCTTAATTTATGGCTACAATTCCAGTAGACATAAATTGGGGGAGATTGTTAAGAATATGTTTTATACTTGATGATAAGCTAAACAAAACACCTTAGTAGATTTAAATTAGTGAATTTTGTAGCACCCGAAGAATGATCAATTATAGTCCCGGCAGATGATTCAATATAGTCTCGACGGATGACTAATTGATATCCACCGGGTGAGTAGCTTATGTAACAATAAGTAATGTAACATATTTCTGTAAACAACTTTGTGTAGATTCTGTAGTAGCATATGAGTCATGTTGACTTCTAGTAGATATGCAGAATAGGTTGATTAATTATAAATATTAGATATCTTGTAATTCTGCATAAATGAAATGGAGTCAAGTGTAAAATAGATATCTGACGGATGATCAACAAAGCTACCCGACGGATGATCAACAAGGCTACCCGACGGATAACAAGCATGCACCCGACAGATGATCAATTTAAATTTCTATTGACAGTGACAACACAGTCATATGCGTTGGGTGTTTGCAAAAGGAATGTGGCAGCCTATTTAGCATGGTTTTGAGAAAAAGGAAGCATTACCATTTCCATGCTATTATGAAGATATTCAAAGATGCTGGAATAGAGTAGTGAAGCAGCATAGAGTTAGACTTGATAGGTTTTGTTTTATTAGCCTGTCTTATTACCATATAAACTTGGTGATATATAAACCAAGTGTAGCTAGTAGAACAAACAACCAAGCAAACACATTTTAGAAGAGAAATAGAAAAAGTTGCAACTGTTAAGAATTTCTCTATAGTTTGTTTGTTCACTTGTACAAGTAGCTGTGAGCTATTCAAGCTTCACAGGGTTCTCTTGATATATATATTTATATATATATATGGTGGATACATTCAAATCCACCAGAAAGTTTTAAAGACTTGTGTTTTTATTACTTGTGTCTTGATTTATATAATTCTTTCATTCCGCACTTTGCAAATCAAACACTTATATATTATTAAGTTAGAACAGTTTTAAAAATCTCAAAAAAAAGCCAGAATTACATTCAACCCCCTTCTGTAATTCTTCTTGTATTGTTAGGGATTAACAATAGATGATTGAGTTGCTCGTAAATTTCGGGGCCGGCACGGGGTATTCCTGCAATCACGGGAAGAAATACGGAGATAACGCGAGATTGTAGGAAGCATGTAGAGCCGGTCGAGATTTACGTGACTAATTGGCTGAAGGCCTAACTTTATTATGGGCTTAGGATGCTGTTAAGTGGAATTTATGTCCACTTAGAATGCTCTATAAAGGCTTGAATTGATGTTTTGTACTCGAGTTATTTATGTATTTGATGTGTTTTTGTAGTGTTTTTGCATTTTATGCATAAATAAGAGAATCAGGAGATTTAGCATTGTTTTGGTGCTAAATTGGTGTTAGGATGGTGCTCAGGAAGATTGCTCGAGGATTGTCATCTGAAACTATGCAAGAAAACAAGAAAAAGAAGTTTTTCCAGAGAGTCAGCGCGGCCGCGCGCCCGCGCTATTGAAGCGCGTGGCCGCGCCGGGTCGATTTCCAGGAATCCTGTTTCTACTACAATTCTATTTTTCTGGACTTTTAATCTGCAAGGGCTACTATATAATGATAACTTAAGATCATTTTTGAAAAAGAGAGACATAATAGAGCTTAAGGAGAGATCGATGAGAAGACCAATAGCATAATTCAATGAAGACGAAGAAGACCTAATATATTCTTGTGATTCTTTATTTTAAGTTGTAATCTTGGATGCTCGTTTCTTGTTTTGTTGATTCTTTTGTCATTCTTTGTTTTAAGTTGTAATATTAGCGCGTATTTTCATCCTAACAAGTTTTTGGCGTCGCTGCCAGGGACTCGGTGTTAATTTTTAGTTTATGTGAGTGTCATCAGTGGTCGTTAAAGTTCATTGACTCGGACATTTTTACCTACTTATTTCCTTGTCATGTTTCAGGTACTCTAGCGAGCGTATATGCATACGCGTTCTTGGTCTCGTAAGAGAACACTAGATCAAGCTGAGGAAGAAGTAGTAGCTAAGGAAGTTTTTAAAGAAGTTCTTGTCGAGGAGAAAGTTGAAGAAGAAGCTCTTATTGCAATGGGAGAACCAGAAGCGAATACGAAGGCTTTGATGGATTACTCTCAACCAAAGATTAATGATATTCAGTCTAGCATTGTCCGACCAGCCATCTCGGCTAACACCTTTGAGATCAAGTCGAGCATGATTCAGATGATACAGAACTCAGTTCAGTTTGGGGGTTCTCCGACAGATGACCCCAACATGCACGTTAGAGATTTTATCGAGATCTGCGACACTTTCAAGTTCAATGGAGTTTCTGAAGATGCTATTAAGTTGAGGCTTTTCCCACTTTCTCTACGGGATAAAGGTAAGTGATGGTTAGATTCTCTACCACCAGGGTCTATCACCAAATGGGAGGATCTTGTTCAAAAGTTCCTAACTAAATTCCTTCTTATGGTGAAGACTGCGGAAATCATAAACGCACTTACTCAATTTGCTCAGCAATCTGGAGAATCTTCATGTGAGGCTTGAGATCTCTACAAAGAGATTCTTAGAAAGTGTCCTCTCCATATGATGCCTGACTGGATGATCATTAACTGCTTTTATAATGGATTGGGTGCTACTTCTAGACCTATCCTTGATGCAGCATCAGGAGGAGCCTTATGGGCTAAAAGCTATGATGAAACCTATAAATTGATTGACCTGATGGCTGTTAAATATCAGAACCCAACTCAGAGACTACCTCAGGGCAAGGTAGCAGGAATTATGGAAGTGGATGCAGCTACTGCTATTACTGCTCCACTTAAGGCTTTGACGATGAAGGTAGATTTTTTGGCTAATTATGGAGTTAATCAGATCACTAGTGTCTGTGAGCTTTGTGCTGGTGCCCATGAGATGGAGCAGTGTACTATTTCTAGTGAATCAACTCAGTTCGTGAGCAACTTTCAGAGGTCGCAGCAACCAGTTCCAGCCACCTATCATCCCAATAATCACAATCATCCTAACTTCAGCTGGAGCAATGCTCAGAATGTGGTTAAGCAACCTTATCAGCAGTATGCAGCAAGCAATACAACCCCCTGGTTTTCAGTAACCGCAATATACAACAAGATAACAAATCCAGCTGCAACAATCTAATGCAAAATCTGAATTGGAGGAATTGAGGCTCATGTGCAAGAGCCAATCAGTTTCTATCAAGACCTTGGAGAATCAAATTGGGCAAATTGCCAATGCCTTGCTAAATCGTCAACCTGGTACACTCCCTAGTAACATTGAAGTGCCAGGAAAGAGGGAAGCTAAGGAGCAGGTTAAGGCAATTACATTGAGGTATGGGAAGGCTGCAAATCCTGAAAACTTTCGGAAGTAGAAGTTGTGGCTGAAGAAGAAGTGCAGAAAGAAGCAGAAGTGTAACCAAGGAAGACTACTATGGAAAACACTCCTCCTGAGGAGAAATAAATCTATCCTCCTCCTTCTTTTCCTAAGAGGCTGTAAAAGAAAAAAACTGGATAAGCAGTTTGATGCCCTTGTCAATCTTTAATAAGTTGGACTTACCTGATCCAAAACCTACCTATATGAACTTGCAGTTGGTTGATCATTCTATTACTTACCCACGAGGAATTGTGGAGGATGTCTTGGTCAAGGTTGACAAACTCATCTTTCCTACTGATTTTGTAATTCTTGATTTCGAGGAGGATAAGAAGATTTCCATAATCTTGGGAAGACCATTCTTGGCTACTAGACAAACCTTGATTGATGTGTAAAAGGGTGAGCTTACTATGCGAGTGCTGGATCAGGATGTGACGTTCAATGTTTTTAATGCCATAAAATTCCCGACTAAAAATGAGGAGTGCTTAAATATGGAGTTGGTCGATTCTGTGGTTACTTCAGAACTTGATCAAATGCTAAGGTCTGATGCCTTAAAGAAGGCCTTGTTAGGGAATTCAGACAGTGAAGATGATGAAGGTGATGAACAGTTGCAGTATTTGAATGCTTCTCCTTGGAAGCGAAGGCTGAATATGCCTTTTGAATCTCTTGGATTGAAGGAGTTGAACAAATCTCTAAAGTGCCTCAAGCCTTCTATTGAGGAAGCTCCTACACTTGAGCTTAAACAATTGCCTGAACACTTAAGGTATGCATTTCTAGGTGATGCATCTACTTTGCCTATTATTATTGCATCTGACCTTTCAGGTAGTGATGAGGAAAAGCTTTTAAGAATTATGAGAGAGTTCAAGTCAGCAATTGGATGGACTATAGCATTTATCAAGGGAATCAGCCCTTCTTATTGTATGCATAAAATTCTGCTAGAGGAAGGTAGCAAGCCTACTGTTGAGCAATAAAGAAGGCTTAATCCGATCATGAAAGAAGTTGTGAAGAAAGATATCCTCAAATGGCTAGATGCAGGGATCATCTATCCCATTTCTGACAGTTCTTGGGTGAGTCCAGTGTAGTGTGTGCCGAAGAAAAGAGGTATCACAGTTGTTGATAATGAGAAGAATGAGCTCATTCCTACTCGAACAATCACGGGGTGGAGAGTTTGCATGGATTATAGGAAGCTGAACAAGGCCATGAGAAAGGATCACTTCCCTCTTTCTTTTATTGATCAAATGTTTGACAGATTGGCTGGGCATGAGTACTACTGTCTTCTGGATGGCTATTCAGGTTATAATCAGATTTGCATTGCTCCATAGGATCAGGAAAAGACTACTTTCACTTGTCCGTTTGGAACTTTTACCTTCAGAAGAGTTTCTTTTGGGTTGTGTGGTGTGCCTGCCATATTTCAGAGATGTATGATGGCTATCTTCTCTGACATGATTGGTCAGAATGTGGAGGTGTTCATGGACGATTTCTCTGTGTTTGGTGATTCTTTTGACGAGTGCTTGCAGAATCTTGGCGACGTACTTAAAAGGTGTGTTGAGACCAATATGGTTCTCAACTACGAAAAATGTCATTTTTTGGTGCGACAGGGCATTATTCCTAGGTACAAGGTCTCTAGTAAAGGTCTTGAGGTGGACAAAGCCAAGGTGAGGGTTATCGAAAAACTTCCTTCACCAATTTCTATTAAGGGAGTTCGCATCTTTCTTGGTCATCCGGGTTTCTATCGGCGGTTCATCAAGGACTTCTCCATTATATCTATTCCCTTGTGCAATCTTCTAGAGAAAGATGTCCCGTTCAAGTTTTATGACGAGTGCCTAGCTGCTTTTGAGATCTTAAAAAAGAATTTAATCACGGCACCGGTCATAACTGCACCAAATTGGGATGAGCCTTTTGAAATGATATGTGATGCAAGTGATTATGCAGTTGGAGCAGTTCTTGGGCAGAGAAAGAACAACATATTTCATGTGGTCTACTATGATAGTAAGACCCTTAATGGTGCCTAACTGAACTATACTACTACTGAGAATGAGCTTTTGGCTATTTTCTATGGTTTTGAGATGTTTCGATCTTATTTGCTTGGGACAAAGCTGACAGTTTTCACTGATCACGCTGCGATTCGCTATCTCATCTCGAAGAAGGACTCAAAGCCTAGACTTATTCGATGGGTTCTTTTACTTCAGGAATTTGAGTTGGAGATCAAGGACAGAAAGGGTACTGAGAATCAATTTGTTGATCATCTCTCTCGTTTAGAAGATCCAAGTGTAACTTCACAGGATAAGACATTGATAAATGAATCTTTTCCCGATGAGCAGTTGTTTGGGTGCAAGACAAAGAATCATGGTTTGTAGACATTGTGAACTACCTTATGAGCATTATTATGCCTCCATACTTGTCTTCTGCTCAAAGGAAGAAGTTTCTTCATGAGGTGAAGTGGTGCATGTGGGATGAGCCATTCTTGTTTAGGCAAAAGGGCATTGTCAATCATGTAAAAACTCAAATGAAGATGTATTCCGTACAGCGAAACGAGGGGGGATCTTGCGAGATTTCCATTCGACAGCTTATAGAGGCCACTATGGTGGAGAAAAAATGGTAGCTCGTATTCTTCAAGAGGGTTGTTTCTGGCCTACATTGTTTAAGGATGCACATCAATTTGTTTTGAAGTGTGATCGATGCCAGTGTGTGGGTAATATGTCTAAGAGGGATGCGATGCCTCTTAATGTGCTTCTCGAGGTTGAAGTCTTCGATATTTGGGGAATTGACTTCATGGGGCCATTTGTCTCATCTTGCAATAATCAGTATATCCTATTGGTGATTGATTATGTATCAAAATGGGTTGAAGTCAAGGCTTTGGCGACAAATGATGCGGAGGTATTGCTTAATTTTCTTCATAAGCAGATATTCAAAAGGTTTGGGACTCCAAGAGTCATAATCAGTGATGAGGGATCACATTTCTACAATTGCAAGTTCACTGTTATGATGCAGAGATATAATATGAATCATCGTATTGCTACAACCTACCATCCTCAGACCAATGGTTAAGTTGAGGTATCTAACAGAGAGATCAAGCGTATTCTAGAGAAAGTTGTGTGTCCATCGAGGAAGGATTGGTCATTGAAGCTGGATAAAGTTGTTTAGGCATATCGAACAGCATACAAGACTCCACTTGGCATGTTGCCGTTTCAGTTGGTTTATTATAAGGGATGTCATTTTCCTATCGAGCTCGAGCATAAACCGTATTGGGCTTTGAAGAAGTTGAATCTTGATATAGATGCAGCTGGTAAGAAAAGAATGCTTCAATTGAATGAACTCGACGAGTTTTGGCTTCAAGTGTATGAGAATAATAAAATGTATAAGGAGAAAGTCAAAGGGTGGCACGATAGGGGTCTAGTGATCAAATCATTTGTGCTGGGGCAACAAGTTCTTTGGTTCAACTCTCGTCTCCGACTTTTTCCTGGAAAGTTGAAGTTGAGGTGGTCAGGGTCGTTTGTTATCAAAACTGTGTTTCCACGTGGAGCGGTGAAGATTTTTGAAAATGATCCAGGACAAGCGTTCAAAGTGAATGGACAAAGGTTGAAGCATTACTATGGGGATACGAAAAACCGTGAGGTGGTTAATGCCATTTTATTATCCACTTGATCTCAGGATTCTACGTCAAGCTAACGATGTAAAGCAAGTGCTTCTTCGGAGGGAACCCAAGTTTGTTGTATATTAGTAAGTAGAGGAAGAAGAAAGAAGGGAGAAAAACATAAAAAATCAGAATAAGAAAAAAATATGTGCCAACTACAGAAGCACGGCGCACCCGCGCTGAGAAGCAAGGCGACCGCGCTGATTTTCCAGTAAGTGTGCGCGCTCATGCTGCCTGGAGAGGCGGCCGCGCCCTATAGCGCGGCCACGCTGGGTCCCTGCTTCTGAAAATAAATAAAAGCATAAAATCGGGAATTTGAAGACAAAATCAATTCCTACCCGAATTTCCCTCCACTTCCATATTTTCCTCTCCAAATCAATTTCAGTCACCCTCATTACTCCCATTATTCCCATAATCAATTCCCACTTCTTTTTCATAACTAATTCTCTCCTAAATTCTATATATACACACACACTTATACACAAACTTCTCCATCACTTATCAAATTCTCAAACACAAAAAATCCCTTTTATACACTTCTATTCTCTCAAACTTATTCACTTTCAATGGAATACAAAAGACAATGAACCCAAGTTAGCATCAGCACCACTGATTCTTCGAGTGTGGGTGGTGTGAGGCCTAGGTTTTCAACTCCGGAGGCTGAGACGGAGTAAGCGAGGCTGCTTTCAAGCCTCTAGCCAAGGAGCGAGGGTTTCTGCCATCAGGGAGGGATGGTAAGTTGCTGGAGATGATCGTAGAGATGGGTTGGATAGTTTTTTGTGAGGCACCAGCTGCGGTGCCTATGAGTGTGGTTCGCGAGTTTTACGCAAATGCAAAAGCGGAAAAGAACAAATTTACTGTGGTAAGGGGTTGACTGTAGAGTATAGTGCTGAGGCTATTCGGAGAGTGATTGAGCAGCCCGAGAGGAGGCCTGATCAGGATAACTGGAATAAGAAGATGGGGGATGATTTTAACTTAGATTTGATCATTATTACCCTGTGTGCCTGAGACTCACTGGAAGTTCAAGAAAGGCACGAATGAGTATGCCACTTTTCCTGCCTCGTGCAAGAATAGGTTTGCACGTTCTTGGAATTCCTTTATTTGTGCCAACATCATGCCATCTTCTCACGTGCATGATGTTACTGTGGAGCATGCACGTTTGTTGTGGGGGATTCTTCAGGATGACTATGTGGATCTCGGGATGGTGATTCACCAGGATATTATGAGGTTCTTGCGAGGGAGTACTACGGGTTCTATACCCTATGCATCAATTATGAAAAAGCTATTTGTGGCGGTTGGAGTTCATTGGTCCGCACACGAGCAACTGCATCTTCCGAGTGATGCGATTGATAGTTTGTCGCTGTTAAGTATACAAGAGTGGTACGGTGGGAAGCCCGATCCTAAAGGGATTGGTTATTATTATGACCATCTGCCAGGTGGAAGGCCAGCTCCTCGGGCATATGCTGTGGCACGACTCAAGCGAGTAGAGCAGCTTGGAGAGCTGAGTTGGGTGAAGCCGGTCCTTTGCAGCAGCAGTCACAGCAGTAGCAGAAGGATGTACATGGCAGTGCTGGTATGAGTTCAGCACAGTATAGGCGCTTGATGAGGAGGATGCATGCGATGCATGACATCCATAGTTGATTTGTATGGGACTTTACCCAGGCATTGGGGACTACATTCAGAGCCACAAGAGTTGATATCCAGTGGCCAGTATTCGGTAAGAACTCTGTGTATCCACCTTCAGACACTCCTGACACTCCACCGTTGAGGGTCATGACCCTGATTCTGAGTAGGTATTCCTGATTCCTTACTATTACATTCACTGAGGACAGTGAATATTTTAAGTTTGAGGGTAATAGTCAAGGATTATATGTTATGGGTGAGTCGCTATAGTTTGCATATTCATGATAGTTTAGTTTATATAGTTGCATTTTTGCCATATAGTAGTTTTTTTTATAGTTTGTTGCATATAGTTCATGCATGTGCATTATAACATGATCCCTTAGATGATTTTTCCGATTGATTTGTGATATTGATGCTAGTGTGGTGATATTGTATTTAGGAATGTTAAGTCTTATCGAGTTGATTTGCATGTTAGAAGCAAAATAATTTCACTAAGTCTTATAGGTTGCTTGCGTGCTAGATCATGATCATGTTTTGTTTGTTTGTTGAGGGTAAATCACTTTTTATATTTAAAATTTAGGATATTCTCTTAATGATAAAATAACATGGATATTTAAAAATTGGAGTAAAAATTTGGATTTCATTGCTAGTTGTTATTGCTAGGTGTCAAATGGCTAGTAGCCGGCTCATTTTATATGAGTAGTCTAGGGTTGAATGAGATGGAGCGAAATGCACTCGTTCAGAAATTTTTGAAAAAAAAAAGAAAAGAAGAAAATAAAAGAAAAAAATGTGTTTATACATAATTGATCACGAGTGGGCTCTTTAATACTCGAGTTATTAAGTTCTTATGGGACTTTATGCCTAGTGACCTAAGGCTTTTATAGTCTGGGATCCACTAACCTAATGCTCGCTACATGGGTATTATTATATAAGTCTTTTGTGGACCTCACTCATTACACGATCAAATAAGCATATTTGTGTTGTTTATGTGTTAGCAATAAAAGTATGAATCCATGTATAACTTCGATATAAGAATTGAAGTGTTGTTAGTCATTTTGAGTTTAGCTTTTTATTCTATTTATAACCTTGTGATTGCCTTGATGAGTAGTGAGTCATGATTATTGATCTAGTTGTGATAGTATATCTGTAAGCATTTGCACACACGCACATTTCTAGTTTGTAAGTTAATTTATGAGATTTGATTGATCTTTATGTGAATAACTGCATTTGTTGAGATGTTGCTCACTGATTGGATTAGTTAATCTGAGGGGATCGTTGCATTCATATTAGTTGCATTCATGCATTTTTAATTCTTGTTCTTTGAGTCTGTTTATGCTTGAGGACATGCATCGGTTCAAGTTTGGGGGTGTGTTAAGTGGCATTTATGTCCACTTAGAATGCTCTAAAAAGTCTTGAATTGATGTTTTGTACTCGAGTTATTTGTTTATTTGATGCGTTTTTGTAGTGTTTTTGCATTTCAGGCATAAATAAGAGAATCAGGAGATTTAGCATTATTTTGGTGCTAAATTGGTGTTAGAATGGTGCTCAGGAAGATTTCTCGAGTATTGTCATCTCAAACCATGCAAGAAAACAAGAAAAAGAAGTTTTTTCAGAGAGTCAGCGCGCCCGCGTTGTAGCAGTGCGCACCCGTGCCAGAGTACAGGAAGATAGCGCGCGGCCACGCCGGGTCGATTTCCAGGAATCCTGTTTCTACTATAATTCTGATTTTCTGGACTTCAAATCTGCAAGGGCTGCTATATAATGATAACTTAAGATCATTTTTAAAAAAGGGAGACAAAACAGAGCTTAAGGAGAGATCGATGAGAAGACCTATAACACAATTCAACGAAGCCGAAGAAGACCTAGTTTATTGTTGTGATTCTTCATTTTAAGTTGTAATCTGGGATGCTCGTTTCTTGTTTTGTTGAACCTTTACTCTTGTTATGTACTTGGTTAATTATTTATTCAGTATAAAGACTACGTTTGTTATACCATGCTTTCATCGGAACCCGCGTTGATGATGAGTCCGATTATGGGCTAATCTTTATCGTGGGCGGATTTACTTATGGATTTCTTTAGTTAATATGTTTTGATACTTTAGTGTGTGGTGATTGCATGATATCCTAGTAATGGTTGTGCTTATTCGTCTTATGAGCGTCGCGAACTTATAAGATAGCGTGTTAATCTCTATTAAAGTGACAGTGAATATAGGGGTTTAGAACTTGCCATGCTAGCATAGATTCAAGTATTTGTTATGCATTATTCGTAGGTAATTTTAACCATCTTACTTGCCATATGTAAGCATGATAGATAACTTGTTGATTAAATCGTTATGTTGTCAAATTCTATAGACATATAGGGTCTCAATATAATTGGTGTCTATTCAGCTTCCATCTCTTTTGTGGATGTCTGGTAGTATGGTATTCGTACAACGAAAGTTGGCTTTTATTAGTTTTGTGTTATGTGATTAGTGTCATCACCATTTCTATACCGACTCGTATCTTTTATTATTTAAATGTGTAATTATCAAATAATTAATAAATAAAATATGTGTATGGGTAGTGTCAGCAGTGTATTGTGTATTATCATTTTATGTATGACTGTGGATGCATAGGGATTACTGGTGTAATAAATATGGAGTGGTATTGTTCTGTTCCATTTTAAAAAGTGGATTTAATTTTAGACTTATTTGCAAAATTATTTGGAATGTCTCTAAAATTATTTTTATGGTTTCATAATTATAATAATTATTTTTGGGATTATATAAAATTTAGAAATTAATATTTTATTGATTATTTATCTTTAAATGATTTTCTGATTGTATTTAGTTATAAAATCAGTATGTAATTCTAGAATTCTTCAAAAACTACGAAATTCATATTTTATTAAGATTAGAATATTTTGAGAATTTTAAAATGTGTTTGGAGATTTTTGGGATTAATTCGACCCACGCGTTGTTTCGTTTAATCATTAAAAACGGGTATAAGTTGTATTACAAAAGTGGCTTAAAAATCTTAAAATTTGGATTTTATAAATTTCAGGATAATTATAAAATTTTAAGATTGTTTTGGAATTATTTTGATTTAATTTTAATGCGTGATATACATCGTTAATAACTTATTTACGGTGTCAGAGCGGGGCAATAAAAGAAATAAATCGGATAAGGATTAACATCCTTATCCCTGTAAATTTACTCTCCTCTCTCCCGTTACTATCCCTCTCGCAGTTCAATCTTAATCATCTCTCTCGACTCCCTTCTTCAATTCTCGACTGTGTTCTATATTCCCCTTATTACCCTCCATCTCTCCTTATTTTCCCTCTTTCTATGTTTGTTTCCCGGCTCAGGTGAGCTCCGGTTTCTTTCCGGCGATCTGTTTATAAATATTGCTACGGTTCCGGTTTGTGATGTTATAGTGTGTGTGTGCGTGTGTATCTTCGTGTGTGTGTGGGTCTGTTGCCGCCGTTTCTTTTATTACGGCCATCTGTGATTGTGTTGTTCGGTTCCGTATGAATTGGGTGTGATGTTATGGTGTTCTGTTTCTGCTTGATGTTGCCGCCTCTCTCCGGATTCCGGCGAGATGGTGGTGGTTCCGTGGTGTGCACGCGCAGCGCGTGTACGCCCCTGTGTGTGCAGTTCTGTGACTTAAATGCTTTTGCTGAATTGAATTTGTTTTTATTTTATTTTCTGCAGGATCAAATTTTGATGGATTTCGTGAGATAAATAATAAATTTATGCGGGAATCGTTAGTTATTAATCGGTGAAAATTTGTATGGAAATCCGAAATTAATCTGGCACCGACAAATTTTTACCGCCGTTCGCGATGACTCGTTACGAGCGGACGGTGGACAGTGATGATATAATCTGAGTCCTACAATTATTTAAATAATAATAAATAAAATCAGTTATAAAATTTATGTGAAATGAAAATGGGATATTAATATAAGTTGTATCGGTGTTTGGAATTACGAATGTTGGATGGTAAATCGTAATGATTGGATTGTTTGATTTGTTGATTGTTGAGACGTCGAATTATTTCGACGGGTAGTCCGATAAACAAAGGAGACGCTGCCCAAATTCCGGGAGCATATCCTGTAAATTATCGGGGGATATTCGTCGAGTGTGTATAGTTATATACCTATAAATAAATGTTGTACGTGCCTATCTGCATATTGTAATAAGGGTTAATAACCTTGTTTTTACGAAGCGTATTTGCGTGTTGTTGTAAGAATATATTTTATAAGTTATAAATGACAAACCTATTTCCTAAAGCGACAAGTATATGTGATTTCTGAAAATTAAAATCGAGCCAAGTTTGAGATGAAACTTGATTGCTATGTGTATCGAATAAATATGTATAATTACGAGTCAGGACTTGATACCGAATGGGTAGGTTATAGCGAGGATATGTCAAGCATACATAGACATCTAACGTAGGGTATTTCGACTCTGTAGCTTCTAGTCAAAGGACTCAAGAAGTGATATCGAACTAAGATAACCTAGTGATCAGTCGACGAGCACAGCGAGGTTCCCAATCGAAGGACCTGAGCGTTGAAGTCGGATGCAGGATAGTCAAATAGTAAAGCGATAAAGCCGAGTGTCCCGAATCGGTTCATGGTCAATCAGAGATAGTTGTAACGCTCTGCAAGGCAAGTACCCCTGAACTAACCTTTTATAGTTCAGTTGATATGAATAGTTGTTGATTTAAATTATGTACTGGAACAAAACATTTTAAGTTACGTATTCCCCGTAGTTAAATATGTTTTATTAACTGATGTTTTGGGGAAAAAGTAACTTCTGAAAATGCCTATCTCTAGATTGTGATAAGAATTAAAAAGGGATTTTTAGAATGTGTGATGTAATCATTTAAAAAGAGATAGGTATAAATGATTTTGGAAACTGGATAAAAATGAATCAGATATTGGATGGTCAGTGGCGTAAGAGGCCCGTTATTAGGTAACGACCCAGCATGGTTGCGTAAGAGGCTAAGTCGGATGCGCGCACTGGTAGGCCGCTTAGTCCAGCATGACAGAGACCTAGCTAGTCTCTGAGTTCCGGAACAAATTTGTGGTGGGATAGACTAATCAGATGTCCCAAGAATTCATCCACGTTTATATCTGACTTTGGTTTAATGGTTCCCATAACTGAACAAATAGTTTATGGTCCCTGTAATGGGACAGATGATTTATGGGTCCAGCAATGGACAATGGTTTTGGAAAGGAAATAGCATGCTAAAATTGAACTCTGGTATTTATGCACAACACACAATTGTTGATTTCGTTTTATAGAGCATGCTAGTTTTGATATCCAGTTTATACCTGTTTTACATGTTTCTGGCAAGTTATAAATTATGTTCCTATAATTGCTTTACTTTAAACTGTTTTACTTGTTATTCAGATAGTGGTGCTACTGAGCAAGCAATTGCTCACCCTTGCAGAATATCTTATATGTATTGCAGATGCCTAGGAGATTCTTGTGCGGTAGTCAGGGCAGTGTTCCAGCTCCTTTCGTGTCAGGATCCTCTAAGATAGTTGTGTTCAGACCAGATGAGGTCTGGTGAGTTGCTGCATTAAATTAGTGGTCAGGATTGTGTAAGGTAATTTGAGTTGTGTTAGTTGAGTAACCTAAGTCATACTTAAACCTGGAAAAGGTCTTGGTAAAGGGGTCGTAGTTATGTATTATTAATGAGTTGGACTGAACTATGATTGTTATTATTGTTGTTGGTGACGTCAACTCCTGACCCCGGGGTTGAGGTCGTCACAGTTGGTATCAGAGCCACAGGTTTGAGTCCCTGATTTGGGATAAGAGTAGGGCGGAAAGTGTGTAGAAGGGTATATATATATGCATAGATGTGAGTCAGCAACTCAGTCAGAGGAGCAAGTTTATGAGTTAGTCAAGGGTTTCAGAAGTATAACCGTGACGTTTATTGAGGATTGATTGGAACTGCCCTAATCTAGAGTATATATCCTTCACATATATATTATTAGTAGCGTTCAATAGAGATTTCTAGTTTTTCCCTCGGGAAAACGAGTCTGATTGCGAGGATTCAGCGTTGAGCGGGCCCTTGTTGTGTCAACTGAGAAGACGCCAACGTTATTCTTAAATATTACTTTTTCTATGTCAAGGAATGTTATTGGCCCGATTGTGTGACCTTCGCGAGTTCGAATAGTATGATAATAGTCGGTGGCTACTATAACGGTCACGTCTTATAGTGAATGTGGATCAAAACGGGAGGTAATATCTTTGAACCCTTCTTTTTCTTCCTTGAAATGTATTTTATCTCCAGAGTAATTGTTTCCTATTCCATATTTGCTTATCTTTCTTGTGAGAAAGTTGTGAACCCGAAGTAAGCTACTTAGGGTTTTGTTGACCTCTGTATAAATCAAATTCTTTCTTTTCTATTTGTGAACTTCTTATCTGAGCATTGTTTCTTTCCTCGGTGATTTTTCGGGTGATTGGGGAAAACAATGCATATGAATTGACCATTTGTCTGTGTGGCAAAAGGGTCTGGTGGGACGCCACTGAAGTGTGTGTTGTGAGCTATGCGGTACTAAGACTGGCCATCTTATGTACTTGTATGGTTGCTCTCAGTCATACCTGCATCTTCTCATAGTTTCTTCTTATTTGATTCCCTTGAGTTAAAATTTCCTTTGATATTCTATGGTAATGAATTTCTGCGATTAGATGGTCCTTGTTGTTGAAAGCAAGTAAGAGTGACTATCGAGAAGAACGAGAGTCCTATATCAGGATATCATTTAAGAATAATGGTAGCAGCGAGGATTTGGAATTTAATAATGGATTTATAGCCTTGGGAAAGGTAACTCATTGATGGTTGAATCACTTGAGGGTGATAAGAAATCATCTCTAGAGGAACGGTTGGTAGAAATTTGGACCATGGCGCCTAGAGGAGTCTAACATTCCTTAAGCTTGACTTGAATTACTAGTGGGCTCTGTGTAGCTAGTGGCTATTATAGATAGCCAAGTTTCATTGTATATCAGATTGGTGTTAATATGGTAATAGAGTAGTGATGGGAAGTTGGTCAGTTGCTGTTGCATTGAGGAGCTATGCTATGGTATTCGGTTTCTTTGTATTTTAGTTTCCTGAACTGTTATCGATTCTGCTACTATCATTGTTGCTGTGATTGCTAGTTCTATTAATCTAGATTTCTTTGGTAAATGGACCCCGGTATTAAGGACATGGGTATTTCATTGGGCAGCATTTTCCTGATTCAGGTGCACCGTTTAAACAGTGATATCTTTTGTTAAACATTTTGGTATATTTTGAATAAAACTCATTTATATATTCCAAGAAAATGTCACCCAAGAAAGCTATCCAGTCTAAAGGAAATAGTAATAGTTTGGCGGAGGGTCCATCTATAAATGAAATTCTAGATTTGTTACGCTAGTAGTAGCGACAACAGTTGGGATTACTCTGACAAGTTCAGCAGCGGTAACTACTGTTGCAGCAGCAACAACAAGGAGTGAACCCAAGTGCTTATTTCAAATCTTTTTAGAATGTTAACCCCTCTGAGTTTAAAAGAGAACCTAATCCGGTAACTGCTGGAGCATGGTTAAAAGAAATGGAGGAACTTTTCAACCTCGTGCAAGTAAGTGATAATATTAAGACCGATTATGTAAGTTATTTCTTGAAAAATGAAGTGAATTATTGGTGGGAATCAACTAGAGCGTTAGAAGGAGAAGGCCATGTTCAATGGGCTAGGTCTACTGAGTTGTTTTTAAAAAAGGTATTTCCCAGATTGTGTGCGGAGTCAAACGAAAATCGAGTTTCTAGAACTAAAACAAGGTGAGAGAAGTGTGTTGGAGTTTGAGGCCAAGTTTACAAAATTGGCCCGATTAGTTCCTGAGTATGTAAGTACGGAGAGTCAGAAGACAAGGAGGTTCCAACAAGGGTTGAAGCCTGGAATTTACAGGGGAGTTGTTGCATTGCAACCCAAGATATACTCCTCTATGGTTCAGGTCGCCCTAGTAATGGAAGGTGACCAGATGTGACTGTTAAGGACGAAAGTGATAAGAAAAGGAAGTCGGAAGGTGTTAAGGATAAAGCAAATCAATGAGAATCCATTCAAGGATTTGAGAATTGGTTTGGCTGGAACATTAGTAAGAGATTCCGGAGATAGAGTTTGTTTCAGGATTGATCTAGTGCTACTTCAGTTACGTCCACTCCAGCCCAGTCAGTCAAGTGAGCAGTGGATTGCAAGTCCTGTGATAGGAGACACAGTGGTGTGTGCAAAAAGAGTGTGCAATGTTTCAAGTATGGATATAAGGGTCATTATGCATCGGAAGGGAATCCAGGAGTTGTCGTGGTTGCTGCAGTTGTAGTATATATATATTTTGTGTCTTGCGTATCAATATTAAGGTGATATGTATCTGATTCAGAATCAAGCCATTGACTAAGAGCCACTGGGCTCTCATCCGAACTTGTTTTGTGTGAAATGATCGATCCGTGTTACGACCATCATTTTCGTGTAATATTATTTATGGATTTGGTATAATATTAAATCTGAAAGTAAATATGTTCTATGATTGTACGTTTGTGTTAGTGAGAATTTCTGCATTATAAAATTTTTATGTGTAGTAGATGATATTTCAAAGCAAAAGTTTATTAATTTCCTTTATTTTTGATTTATAAGGAATATTCTAAGTCTTGGAGAAATTTTCTTTTAAAAGATATTTTGTTCACAAATTTTGAAAGTGATTTTATAAAATCACTAAAAATCCAAGTTATTTTATGGTATAAATTTTATTATTTTTGAACTTTTATTTTATTATATAAAAATAAATCTTTGAAAATTAGTTGCTTAATAATTACCAAATTACATGGTTACCCTTGCATGCAAATTCTCTTCTATTCAACCAAGGGGCAAGGAAGGCATTTCCGACCCCACTCACTTTCATTCTACTAGCCACATTACCATTTTGTCCTTGCATGCAAATCTACCTAACTATGTTGGAAGGTTATTATTATAATTTCTCTCATCCACTCACTTATGGGCAAATAAAAACCAAGTAAACATGACAAACACACCACTTTCACTCCACCATTTCCACACTCCTCCTCCCTCCTCCCTCTCCTCTCGGCCCTTCCCCTCTCCTCTCGGGTTTTTAGCCGAAAACCTACCCCTCCCCTTTTCTTCATTCCTCATTCAAGCTCCCACCTTTCATCCAAGTAAATATTACTTCCTATATCATGATCATATATAATTCGAAGAGTTTTTAGTGAAAAGTTTAAGTTTTAAGTTTGCATGTCAAAGTTTTAGTTGGAAGTCAAAGTACAATCTTGATTCTTATGGATTTAAGGTTGTTTTTTAGAGGACTACAAGGAATGGTGAAATGCCAAGTCTTGAGGAAGAGACTCTTGATGTTGAATGGCTATTTCCCTTCCACTTCATTTGGCCATGACCTTGAGGGAGCCGAATGAATGGTTCTTGAGAATATTTTGTTGCCTTGTTTCATTTTTATGTGTTTTGGTGGTGATAACATAAATTTTGGATCAAAAACTTGATAAAACCCTTTGCATGCTAAGTGATCATCTAGATATAGCTTATGCTAGGCTTGCATGTCGATTTCATGGTAGAATATATTTAGAAAATATGTTGCTTTGGTTTGTAAGACTCGAAGTCATGCATGCATGTAGATTTCTCTTGGAATGTTGGAAGATTTTGATCATTTGGAAAGATTTTGTTAGTAAGCTTTAATTTTCAGTAGGGATAAGGTATTAATCTAGATTAGTTCTCCTTGATATGTGGTAATAATTCATATATATATTTTATAAGAATATATAACTTGTTGTTTTCAAAAACTTGATGACTTGTAAATTGTGTAATGTGATTTCCTTTGTTTTGCCATGTTGCACCTTAGGTAAGGATGATCTCCACCAAGATTATTTTGAGTGTAAGGGAGTTAGTTCAGTAGATCACCATAGTTAAGTCATGGATTGGGTATTTGGGTTGTTGGTGGTTGAGTTTGTCAAGTAAAAACCTTGGAGAAAGGAGAGTTTTAGTTTCTGCAGAAAATCAGTTTAGTACCCTCAGATTTAGAGTGAGTTTTGACCATGTCATTGATGTGAACTTTGAGGCCCAAGCCACCAGAAGCTAGAATTAGGAGTTTATGAAAGGTTTAAGGTATTTATTGGAGGTTTGCAAGTCGTTTGGTTAGGTGCACAAGTGGAATCACAAAATCTGTCCAGCAGGGGACAGTTTTGTTGGAACTTAGAAATAGGAAGTTTTGAACATGTCATGGGTAGGCCCTCATTAGGCCCTATTGGGCCTTAGTTAGAGGGAGTGTCAGAGAAGTTTTTCCAGTCATATTTCATAAAATATGAGTTGGAACCATGTGTCAAATGTTAGTTTAAGTCAGGGCGTTTTCTGCCCGGAAAAACAGGGGAACCATGGACTTTAAGCTTAGGCCCAAGGAGGCCCAAGCTAGGCCCTTGAGCCACATCAAGTTTGAGAGATGCCTTATGGTCAGAAGAGTCTAGTGTAAAAGTTTTGGAGGAAAACTTGTAATCTAAGGGTGTCTAATTCACTCAAGAAACCATATATGTCATTCTGAAATTTACTCCAGTGAGCACTTTCACTTATCACATAGTTTTAGAACACTTAGGAGTGAGATCTAGGTTGACCACTATGGTTGTTAGATAGTATAAAGTCAGTAGAGAAAAGGGCCCAAGTGAGGGTCAATGGGTTTTGGATAGTTTAGTAAAGGCACATCGAGTTAGGAAGCCAAAATTTGGAGACTTTGTCTAGTATAGCGACCAGGTGACTTAAGTTGTGAGTCGAGATCATCCAAGCCTAGTGTTGCATTATGGTGTGTGTGATATTATTTGGTATTAAAATATGATATGTGAGTATATGTGGCTATGTGTATGATTATATTTATAAGGTGAATATAAATTGCGTGCATATAGGCCTAAGTGCCATTTGTGTTGTAAGTAGGTTAAGTTGGTGAGATTATATTATAATGAGGATTATTATTATTTATATAGGATCTCGAGACGAGGGTAAACTTGCCATAAAGGCCGAGTGAAGCTTCCAGTTGCTCCTACCAGCCAAACCAGACCAGCCCTTCTCAAGGCAAGTGATTCAACCTGTCTTTCGTATTCACTACAAATAGTTCATATATATTGATGCGATTATCCTAAGTTATTTTGATATACTTGAACCAAGCGTATCTTAAGTTTATCTTTGAATTATGTAGAAATGCCATGAACCCTCAAGTACGTATTGCAAGTAGATCAAAAGTCTTATCATGATAATATATCAAAGTAATTGGAATGCCATGATAAAATAAAGAGTTGTTATAATACTTGATTGATCCTCTTGATTAACATGCTAATGATTCCCAAAGTATTGATATCTCACCCTGATGCTTGAACACCTATAGAACTTTACCTTGATACCTAAAAGCCAGATATTCATCAATGTTGTCCATAATTGATTGATACCGCTCTTTATTACCCTAAAGTTTTGCAATCTTGTTATACCTTGAGCTAAAGATAATTTCTTCATACCTTAACACCCTTAGTATTCTTGAAGCTTATCTTCTTGATGTTCCAGCACTTGTACCTTGTCAAAAACCATTGCTTTAAGCCTAGTTTGGCATTACTCATTCATAATATTCAATAGCCTTGCTAAATTTCCTTGTCCAAGTTTTTGTATATGGAAACCTTTCAGCTACCCTAATAGAGTAAAGTCTAGCGGGTCATGGCCCTGAGATTTAGTATCGTATTTCCCGTGTTTCAAGTTGATCTATAATCCCTTGATAAAAATGTTTGTTGTTTAAAGAGATTTTGTTACAAATCGGCATCAGTTTTTGAAATGATTAAAATGTGGATTTCAGTCCCAAAGGGGGATAAATGTTTTCTTTGAATAGTGGATCTGGACTGAGACGCGAGTCCTTTCCACACTTATATTGTAGGCTTAAAAGTTGGCTAGGGATCCCATTAATGTTCTAGAACCCAGCGAGGTTCGGGATTACTTCGCGGCTGATCACCGGCTGTAATCCGTAGCGTCATAAAATGATTTTGATTAAGATATGATTTTGAAAATGTTTTGATACAAGCAAATGATGCCATCACCCAAAGTTTTATCTCTTGTTATTATTGGTTATGTCTTCCCATTGTCATCCTTTAATATATATCTCGATTTATATTTTGTATCGTATTATTTAGCACTTGTTGAGTATTTAGCTCACTCCTTGCTTTACCCTGATATTACAGCTAGCAGCTATGGTTAGATTCAAGCAGACAACACGTAAAACCTGTGACGCTGATGCGTATGTTCGAGCTCAGGTAGAATAAGAGATAGTTTTGTGTGAGGACTCGATATTAAAATCAGTTATAATATATGGTAGTGTTGGGCTATTCCAAACCCTAAACTGTAAGATCTTGGATTTGGTTATGTTTACTTACTTTTAGATATTGTAATAGTTATATTTAATTTGTTGGTTAAGTTTGAGGTGTGACAGGTTTTGGTATCAGAGCTACGGTTTAGAGTCCCTGGACAGTCCAAATAGGTTATAGGATTTATGTATTGGCTATAGATAATATGCGAGAGAGTAGGTTAAGTAAATTTATTATTAATACTCCTCTTATTGGTTTGTCAGCCAAAGGGCGCATTCCTCGGCACCTTCTGGGTTGGACGACACTATTGCTTTCTCTGTGTATGCTGAGTTGAGGCGCGAGTTTGACATGCTTCAGGGCAAGTATGATCGACTGATAGACCGACTGAAGAACGTGTACCCGGACAGCCGAAACTATGAAGGGAAGCCCAAGGAGCAGATGACTGCGAGACTTGAGACATTGGTTCAGTACGTCAACACTAAGCTTGAGGAGATGCCAGCGCACCGGGACCGCACCAGCCAGTATGTCATCCAGATGGTGGCAGATGAGCTCCAGAGCATTGTGAAGATGCTTCGAGAGGAGAAGACTACCAAGCCCCGTTCTGATGGAGTGGAGCCTTAGTTCTTTCCATTATTTACCTTTTCATGTTGTTGTACTATCAGACTTCGTAGAATTCCCAGTTGTTTCCTTTAAATAAGCATGTTGTTCCTAGAATCAGACTTTGTCCTAATCCTATGTATTATGACCTTTAAATTTCAAATATTATGCACTGTCGTTCCATTTGCTCTCAACTGTTATTTTACGCCTTCATATGTATAACCATATATGTTTAATCTGAAACTTGACCTCATATGTAAATAAGAATGCCATGCGATACCCTCAAATTATTTCATCATTCATATATCTGTTATGACATAACTCTTATTTCAGGATCATGCCTCCCAAAAAGAAGAACCCAACAACCACATCTACCACAGACCCAAATATTATTCGACTATTGGAAACTTTGCAACAGCAAATGAATGCTATAGCTCAACAATAACTAACTCTTCAAAAATAAATTGAAAACCAAGATACCGTGAACCACACCAACCACCCGAGCCACCATTACCACCTCGACAAATTGTCACTTTCAAGGCTTTTCAGAATGTGAATCCACTTGCATTTCATGATACCACTGATCCAGTAATAGCTAACACATGGATTAAGGAAATGGAAAGGGCTTTTGAGTTGGTACAGTTAGGAGATGATTAGAAGACGCCATATGCTACTTACTTCTTGAAGGGCGAAGTCATCTATTGGTGGGAATCAGTAAAAGCTATGGAAGCAACTCAGCAGGTTTCTTGGGAGAGATTTAAGAAGTTATTTCTGGAAAAGTATTACCCTAAGAACATGCAGAATCAGATGGAGCTTAAATTTCTTGAGTTGAAGTAAGGGAACATGACTGTACTGGAGTATGAGAAGAAGTTCACTGAGTTGTCAAGGTTTGTGACAAAGTATACCATCACTGAGGAAGAAAAAGTGAAGAAATTTCAGCAAGGATTGGAGCCTTGGATCAGAGATAGAGTGGCTATGTTTGAGCTTGAAACCTATGCGGGAGTAGTACAGAAAGCTCCTCTGATTGAGAATAATGGGATGCAGTCAAGGAAGGAAATGGATAACAAGAAGAGAAAGGTCCATTTTATAGAGAAAAGTCTGAAGCCGGAAATTCATAAGATCGGAATGTAAAGAGGATTGGATTCCATAAGGGAGGAAATTTTCAAAAGAAAGGGAATTTAGGCAAAAGGCAAGAATCGAAGGGGAACAACCAGGCAAGCCAAGGACAAGTTGGAGAAAACAGGTTCCAGAGACCGGAATGCAAGCACTGTGGAAGAAGGCACCCCGGAATGTGTAATAAACTGAGCATGACATGCTATAGGTGTAACCAGAAGGGACATTTGGCAAATGAGTGCAAGATGCCGAAGCCAGGAGTTACATGTTACAAATGTGGAAAGACTGGACATATAGCTAGGGAGTGCAAAGCAACCGGACCAGTCAAAGCTCTGATGAATGTGGCAAGTACCAGTGCAAGCGTGCCAGCCGAGGTATTGGCATTACCTCCACCACCTACAACAACCCCGCAAGCAACAACAAGGACATTCGATCTGAAGATGAAGGATGCTGTTCAGAATTCTGAGGTGATAGCAGGTACACTTTTACTCAATAATGTCAAAGCTAAAGTATTGATTGATTCGGGAGCAACAAAATCTTTCATATCAAAAACTTTTATTGATAAACTTCAATGAGATAAAATGGTTATGAGCGAGGTAGTAAATGTGGTAATTGCAAACCAAGAGAAGATTCCTGTGAATCAATTCTGTCTGAAGTGTGAGATTGATATTTCGGGGTATAAGTTTTCAGCCGACTTGATACTCTTCAAGTTGGGAGAGTTTGATATAATTTTAGGAATGGATTAGTTAGGAAAGAATAACGCCTAGATTAATTGTAAGACCAAGAAAGTGTATTTAAAGACGAAGAGTGGAGAGAAGGTAGTATTTAAGGGGCAGAGGCAAGAGCAATTGTTTCTTACAATCGTTCAGGCTAAGAAGCTACTTAGAAAAGGTTGTGAGTCGTTCCTAGCTTATATAGTGGATTCAGAAAAAGGCAGTCCCAGCATAGAAGATATCCCCGTAGTTAACGAGTTCCCCGATGTGTTTCCGGACGAACTACTGGATTTACCATCAGATCGATAAATCGAGTTTGAGATCAACCTTGCTCCAGGAACGAAACCAGTTTCAAAGGCCCCATATAGGATGGCACCAGCAGAAATGAAAGAGTTGGCGAGCCAGCTGTAAGAATTGTTGGATAAAGGAGTGATACGGCCAAGTACGTCGCCATGGGGAGCACCTGTTCTGTTTGTAAAGAAGAAAGATGGAAGTATGCGGCTATGTATAGATTATCAGGAGTTGAATAAGGTAACGATTAAGAACCGCTACCCGCTACCAAGAATAGATGACCTATTTGATCAGCTGAAGGGAGCAAAGTGCTTTTTAAAGATTGACTTGAGATCAGGATACCATCAATTAAAGATCAAGGAAGAAGATATTCCCAAGACAGCATTCACGACCAACACCCCAGCCGAGAAGAACATAAGCAACACCTCTGGATAGCATTAGAGATACTTCGTCAAGAGAAGTTGTATGCCAAGTTTACCAAATGTGAGTTTTGGTTAAAGGAAGTTCAATTTTTGGGGCATGTCATTGGAAATGAAGGAGTTAAAGTAGATACGACAAAGATTGAGGCAGTTATGAGTTGGGAGAGGCCAAAGACACCTACGGAAGTACGAAGTTTTCTAGGATTGGTAGGGTACTATAGAAGGTTTGTCAAGGATTTTTCGAAAATCGCCATGCCATTGACCAAGTTAACCAGGAAGAATCAGAAGTTCGAATGGAGTGCAGAATGTGAGGATAGCTTTCAAGAGTTGAAACAGAGCTTGGTAACAGCTCCGGTGTTAGTACTACCAGATGACCAAGGAAACTTTGTGATATTCAGCAACGCTTCACATAAAGGATTGGGTTGTGTGTTAATGCAACACAGTAAGGTGATCACGTATGCGTTAAGACAGTTAAAACCGTATGAGTTGAAGTACCCGACGCATGACTTGGTACTAGCCGCCATAGTGTTCGCACTTAAGATTTGGAGACATTACGTCTACGGAGAGAAGTGTGAAATCTACACAGATCACAAAAGTTTAAAGTACATTTTCACTCAGAAGGAGCTCAATATGAGGCAAAAGAGATGGTTGGAATTGATCAAGGACTACGATTGCTCGATAAATTACCATCCTGGAAAGGAAAATGTTGTGGCCGATGCTTTAAGCAGGAAGGAGAGATTAAATATGATGGAAACACCAAAGGAATTGACTGAAGAGATTAAGAAATCTGGATTAGAACTGTGTAATTATGGAGTAGTTAAAGAAGTTTGTCGTGCAATGACTTTTCAGCCGACACTACTAGAAAAGATAAGGAAATGTCAGGAAGAAGTAATGGAGAAAAAGAAGAATCAGCTAACTGGGGAAGAGATTAGCACTCAAAAGGATGAGCAAGGTATACTAAGGTTTTCCTCAAGAATTTGGATTCCACATGTTCCTGAATTGAAAAATGAAATTCTACAAGAAGCCCACAATTCAAGATTTTTAATCCACCCGGGAAGTACCAAGATGTATCGGGACTTAAAGCAGAACTTTTGGTGGCCAAATATGAAGTGAGACGTGGCG
This sequence comes from Apium graveolens, assembly GCF_009905375.1. NCBI lineage: Eukaryota > Viridiplantae > Streptophyta > Magnoliopsida > Apiales > Apiaceae > Apium > Apium graveolens. The sequence goes on along the minus strand of NC_133650.1, from coordinate 130,054,460 downwards.
GAATGGGTTGCGAAGTGTTATACTTGTCAGAAAGTGAAGGCAGAACATCAACAACCAAGCGGATTAATTCAGCCCCTAAAGATTCCAGAATGGAAATGGGAAAATATTGTTATGGACTTTATAGTGGGACTACCGCGAACGAAATCCGGACATGATACTATATGGGTTATAGTTGATCGTCTTACGAAGTCAGCGCATTTCCTTCCAATTAATGAGAAGTCGTCATTGGACAAATTGGTTCATCTGTACGTGCGCGAAATCATACTAAGGCATGGAGTACCCGTATCAATAGTTTCAGACAGAGAGCCCCGACTTAACTCGAGATTCTGGAAGCAATTTCAAGAAAGTCTTGGCACGAAGTTGAATATGAGCACGGCGTACCACCCGCAGACTGATGGTCAGAGCGAAAGGACAATTCAAACAATCGAAGACATGTTGCGCAGTTGTGCAATCGATTTTGCAGGAAGTTGGGACGACCACTTGCCATTGATTGAATTCTCTTACAACAATAGCTATCACTCCAGTATTGGCATGCCACCATAAGAAGCTTTGTACGGGCGAAAATGTAGATGGCCGACAAGTTGGGATGAAGTAGGAGAAGGAAGGATTCTCGGCTCGAAATTGGTGCAACAGTTGCATGACACAGTCAAGTTAATTCAGAGAAGGTTACTTACTGCTCAAGATAGACAGAGGAAGTATGCAGACCCAGTGTGTAAGGATGTTCGATTCCAAGTAGGCGAAGCCATTTTGTTGAAGGTGTCACCAAGAAAAGGGTTATCTAGATTTGGCAAGAAAGAGAAGTTAGCACCTAGATATATAGGTCCTTTTGAAATTTTGAGTCAATTGGGGAAGGTAGCCTACGAGTTAGCCTTACCACCTCAGTATCAGCATGTGCATAATATGTTCCATGTTTCGTTGCTTAAGAAGTACAATCCTGACGCCAGCCATGTGACAGAATATGAACCTGTAGAAATTCAGGCAGGCCTGTCATTTGTGGAGCAACCTGTCAAAATACTCGACTGACAAGAGAAGAGCCTTAGAAATAAGTCAGTAAAGTTAGTAAAAGTACTTTGGAGGAACCCTAAGGTCGAAGAATCGACTTGGGAGTTAGAGTCTGATATGCGTTCTCGGTATCCTCATCTGTTCTCTTAGATTCTGGGGACAGAATCCTTTAAGGGGAGAGGATGTTACGACCGCCATTTTCTTGTAATATTATTTGTGGATTTGGTATAATATTAAAGCCGAAAGTAAATATGTTCTATGATTGTACGTTTGTGTTAGTGAGAATTTCTGCATTATAAAATTTTTATGTGTAGTAGATGATTTTTCAAAGCAAAAGTTTATTTATTTCCATTATTTTTGATTTATAAGGAATATTCTAAGCCTTGGAGAAATTTTCTTTTAAAAGATATTTTCTTCACAAATTTTGAAAGTGATTTTATAAAATCACTAAAAATCCAAGTTATTTTATGGTATAAATTTTATAATTTTTGAACTTTTATTTTATTATATAAAAATAAATCTTTGAAAATTAGTTGCTTAATAATTATCAAATTACATGGTTACCCTTGCATGCAAATTCTCTTCTATTCAACCAAGGGGCAAGGAAGGCATTTCCAACCCCGCTAACTTTCATTCTACTAGCCACATTACCATTTTGTCCTTGCATGCAAATCTACCTAACTATGTTGGAAGGTTATTATTGTAATTTCTCTCATCCACTCACTTATGGGCAAATAAAAACCAAGTAAACATGACAAACACACCACTTTCACTCCACCATTTCCACACTCCTCCTCCCTCCTCCCTCTCCTCTCGGCCTTTCCCCTCTCCTCTCGGGTTTTTAGCCGAAAACCTACCCCTTCCCCTTTTCTTCATTCCTCATTCAAGCTCCCACCTTCCATACAAGTAAATATTACTTCCTATATCATGATAATATATAATTCAAAGAGTTTTGAGTGAAAAGTTTAAATTTTAAGTTTGCATGTCAAAGTTTTAGTTGGAACTCAAAGTACAATCTTGATTCTTATGGATTTAAGGTTGTTTTTGAGAGGACTACAAGGAATGGTGAAATGCCAAGTCTTGAGGAAGAGACTCTTGATGTTGAATGGCCATTTCCCTTCCACTTCATTCGGCCATGACCTTGAGGGAGCCGAATGAATGGTTCTTGAGAATATTTTGTTGCCTTGTTTCATTTTTATGTGTTTTGGTGGTGATAACATAAATTTTGGATCAAAAACTTGATAAAACCCTTTGCATGCTAAGTGATCCTCTAGATATAGCTTATGCTAGGCTTGCATGTCGATTTCATGGTAGAATATATTTAGAAAATATGTTGCTTTGGTTTGTAAGACTCGAAATCATGCATGCATGTAGATTTCTCTTGGAATGTTGGAAGATTTTGATCATTTGGAAAGATTTTGTTAGTAAGCTTTAATTTTCAGTAAGGATAAGTTATTAATCTTTATTAGTGCTCCTTGATATGTGGTAATAATTCGTATATATATTTTATAAGAATATATAACTTGCTGTTTTTAAAAACTTGATGACTTGTAAATTGTGTAATGTGATTTCCTTTATTTTGCCATGTTGCACCTTAGGTAAGGATGATCTCCACCAAGATTATTTTGAGTGTAAGGGAGTTAGTTCAGTATATCACCATAGTTAAGTCATGGTTTGGGTATTTGGGTTGTTGGTGGTTGAGTTTGTCAAGTAAAAACCTTGGAGAAAGGAGAGTCTTAGTTTCTGCAGAAAATCAGTTTAGTACCCTGAGGTTTAGAGTGAGTTTTGACCATGTCATTGATGTGCACTTTGAGGCCCAAGCCACTAGAAGCTAGAATTAAGAGTTTATGAAAGGTTTTACGTGTTGGTTGGAGGTTTGCAAGTCGTTTGGTTAGGTGCACAAGTGGAATCATAAAATCTGTCCAGCAGGGGACAGTTTTGTTGCAACTTAGAAATAGGAAGTTTTGACCATGTCATGGGTAGGCCCTCATTAGGCCCTGTTGGGCCTTAGTTAGAGGGAGTGTCAGAGAAGTTTTTCCATCCATAGTTCATAAAATATGAGTTAGAACCATGTGTCACAAGTTAGTTCAAGTCAGGGCATTTTCTGCCTAGAAAAACAGGGGAACCATGGATTTTAAGCTTAAGCCCAAGGAGGCCCAAGCTAGGCCCTTGAGCCACATCAAGTTTGGGAGATGACTTATGGTCAAAAGAGTCTATTTTAAAAGTTTTGGAGGAAAACTTGTAATCTAAGTGTGTCTAATGCACTCAAGAAACCATAGATATCATTCTGAAATTTACTCCAGTGAGCACTTTCACTTATCACATAGTTTTAGAACACTTAGGAGTGAGATCTAGGTTGACCACTATGGTTGTAAGATAGTATAAAGTCAGTAGAGCAAAGGGCCCAAGTGAGGGTCAATGGGTTTTGTATAGTTTAGTAAAGGCATATCGAGTTAGGAAGCCAAAATTTGGAGACTTTGTCTAGTATAGCGACCAGGTGACTTAAGTTGTGAGTCGAGATCATCCAAGCCTAGTGTTGCATTATGGTGTGTGTGATATTATTTGGTATTAAAATATGATATGTGAGTATATGTGGCTATGTGTACGATTATATTTATAAGGTGAATATAAATTGCGTGCATATAGGCCTAAGTGCCATTTGTGTTGTAAGTAGGTTAAGTTGGTGAGATTATATTATTATGAAGATTATTATTATTTATGTAGGATCTCGAGACGAGGGTAAACTTGCCATAAATGTCGAGTGAAGCTTCCAATTGCTCCTACCAGCCAGACCAGACCAGCCTTTCTCAAGGCAAGTGATTCAACCTGTCTTTCGTATTCACTACAAATAGTTCATATATATATTGATGCAATTATCCTGAGTTATTTTGATATACTTGAACCAAGCGTATCTTAAGTTTATCTTTGAATTATATAGAAATGCCATGAACCCTCAAGTACGTATTGCAAGTAGATCAAAAGTCTTATCATGATAGTATACCAAAGTAATTGGAATGCCATGATAAAATAAAGAGTTGTTATAATACTTGATTGATCCTCTTGATTAACATGCTAATGATTTCCAAAGTATTGATATCTCACCCTAATGCTTGAACCCCTATAGAACTTTACCTTGATACCTAAAAGCCAGATATTCATCAAAGTTGTCCATAATTGATTGATACCCGTCTTTATTACCCTAAAATTTGGCAATCTAGTTATACCTTGAGCTAAAGATCATTTCTTCATACCTTAACACCCTTAGTATTCTTAAAGCTTATCTTCTTGATGTTCCAGCACTTGTACCTTGTCAAAAACCATTGCTTTAAGCCTAGTTTGGCATTACTCATTCATAATATTCAATAGCCTTGCTAAATTTCGTTGTCCAAGTTTTTGTATATGGAAACCTTTCAGCTACCCTAATAGAGTAAAGTCTAGTGGATCATGGCCCTGAGATTTAGTATCGTATTTCCCGTGTTTCAAGTTGATCTATAATCCCTTGATAAAAATGTTTACTGTTTAAAGAGATTTTGTTACAAATTGGCATCAGTTTTTGAAATGATTAAAATGTGGATTTCAGTCCCAAAGGGGGATAAATGTTTTCTTTGAATAGTGGATCTGGACTGAGACGCGAGTCATTTCCACACTTATATTGTAAGCTTAAAAGTTGCCTAGGGATCCCATTAATGTTCTAGAACCCAGCGAGGTTCTGGATTACTTCGCGGCTGATCACCGGCTGGAATCTGTAGCGTCATAAAATGATTTTGATTAAGATATGATTTTGAAAATGTTTTGATACAAGCAAATGATGCCATCACCCAAAGTTTTATCTCTTGTTATTATTGGTTATGTCTTCCCATTGTCATCCTTTAATATATATCTCGATTTATGTTTTGTATCGTATTATTTAGCACTTGTTGAGCATTTGGCTCACTCCTTGCCTTACCCTGATATTACAGCTAGCAGCTATGGTTAGATTCAAGCAGACATCACGTAAGACCTGTGACGCTGATGCGTATGTTCGAGCTCAGGTAGAATAAGAGATTGTTTTGTGTGAGGACTCGATATTAAAATCAGTTGTAATAGATGGTAGTGTTGGGCTGTTCCAAACCCTAAACTGTAAGATCTTGGATTTGGTTATGTTTACTTACTTTTAGATATTGTAATAGTTATATTTAATTTGTTGGTTAAGTTGGGGGTGTGACAATCTGAATTCTAGTCGTTAAAAGAGAATCCCTAGGAATGAGTTTATGTCTATAATGAGTATGGTTTGAATAGATCCTTGAATAGAAAAGCATATTTAAGAGTTAAAGTCAGATATGCTTGACAAATATCCTCACTTGTTTAGTTAGATCAGATTCTGAGGACATAATCTTTTTAAGGGGGAAAGATATAACGACTCGTATCTTTTATTATTTAAATGTATAATTATCAAATAATTAATAAATAAAATATGTGTATGGGTAGTGTCAACAGTGTATTGTGTATTATCATTTTATGTATGACTATGGATGCATAGGGATTACTGGTGTAATAAATATTTAGTGGTATTGTTCTATACCATTTTAAAAAGTGGATTTAATTTCAGACTTATTTGCAAAAATATTTGGAATGTCTCTAAAATTGTTTTTATGGTTTCATAATTACAATAATTATTTTTGAGATTATATAAAATTTAGAAATTAATATTTTATTGTCTATTTATCTTTAAATGATTTTCTTGATTGTATTTAGTTGTAAAATTAGTATGTAATTCTAGAATTCTTCAAAAATTACGAAATTCATATTTTATTAAGATTATAATAATTTGAGAATTTCAAAATTTATTTGCAGATTTTTGGGATTAATTCGACCCACGCGTTGTTTCGTTTAATCATTAAAAACGGGTATAAGTTTTATTCCAAAAGTGGCTTAAAAATCTTAAAATTTGGATTTTATAAATTTCAGGATATTTATAAAATTTTAAGATTATTTTGGAATTATTTTGATTTAATTTTAATGCATGATATATATCGTTAATAACTTATTTAGGGTGTCAGAGCGGGCAATAAAAGAAATAAATCGAATAAGGATTAACATCCTTATCCCTGTATAATCATTATCCCTGTAAATTTACTCTCCTCTCTCCCGTTACTATCCCTCTCGCAGTTCAATCTTAATCATCTCTCTCAACTCCCTTCTTCAATTCTCGACTGTGTTCTATATTCCCCTTATTACACTCCATCTCTCCTTATTTTCCCTCTTTCTCTGTTTGTTTCCTGGCTCAGGTGAGCTCCGGTTTCTTTCCGGCGATCTGTTATAAATATTTCTATGGTTCCGGTTTGTGATGTTATAGTGTGTGTGTGCGTGTGTAACTTCGTGTGTGTGGGTCTGTTGCGCCGTTTCTTTTATTCCGGCCATCTGTGATTGTGTTGTTCGGTTCCATATGAATTGGGTGTGATGTTATGGTGTTTAGTTTCCGCTTGATGCTGATGGTGGTGGTTCCGTGGTGTGCACGCACAGCGCGTGTATGCCCATGTGTGTGTGCAGTTTTGTGACTTCAATGCTTTTGCTGAATTGAATTTGTTTTATTTTATTTTCTGCAGGATCGAATTTTGATGGCTTTCGTGAGATAAATAATAAATTTATGCAGGAATCGTTAGTTATTAATCGGTGAAAATTTGTGTGAAAACCCGAAATTAATCTAGCACCAACAAATTTTTACCGCCGTTCGCGAGGACTCGTTACGAGCGGACGGTGGACAGTGATGATATAATCTGAGTCCTACAATTATTTAAATAATAATAAATAAAATCAGTTATAAAATTTATTTGAAATGAAAATGGGATATTAATATAGGTTGTATCAGTGTTTGGGATTACGAATGTTGGATGGTAAATCGTAATGATTGGATTGTTTGATTTGTTGATTTTTGAGACGTCGAATTATTTCGATGGGTAGTCCGATAAACAAAAGAGATGCTGCCCGAATTCCGGGAGCATATCCTGTAAATTATCGGGGGATATTCGTCGAGTGTGAATAGTTATATACCTATAAATAAATGTTGTACGTGCCTATCTGCATATTGTAATAAGGGTTAATAACCTTGTTTTTACGAACCGTATCTGCGTGTTGTTGTAAGAATATATTTTATAAGTTATAAATGACAGTCCTATTTCCTAAAGCGACAAGTATATGTGATTTCTGAAAATGAATATCGAGCCAAGTTTGAGTTCGTGAAACTTGATTGCTATGTGTATCGAATTAATATGTATAATTATGAGTCGGGACTTGATACCGAATGGGTAGGTTATAGCGAGGATATGTCAAGCATACCTAGACGTCTAATGTAGGGTATTTCGACTCTGTAGGTTCTAGTCAAAGGACTGAAGAAGTGATATCGAACTAAGATAACCTAGTGATCAGTCGACGAGCGCACCCAATCGAAGGACCTGAGCGTTGAAGTCGGATGCAGGATAGTCAAATAGTAAAGCGATAAAGCCGAGTGTCCCGAATCGGTTCAAGGTCAAGGCAAGTACCCCTGAAGTAATCTTTTACAGTTCAGTATATATGAATAGTCGTTGATCTAAATTACGTCTTGGAACAGAACATTTTAAGTTACGTATTCCTCGTATTTAAATATGTTTTATTAACTGATGTTTTGGGGAAAAAGTAACTTCTAAAAATGCCTATCTCTAGTTTGTGATAAAAATTAAAAAGGGATTTTTAGAATGTGTGCTGTAATCATTTAAAAAGAGATAGGTATAAATGATTTTGGAAACTGGATAAAAATGAATTAGATATTGGATGGTCAGTGGCGTAAGAGGCCTGTTATTAGGTAACGGCCCAGAATGGTTGCGTAATAGGCTAAGTCGGATGCGCGCACTGGTAGGCCGCTTAGTCCAGCATGACAGAGACCTAGCTAGTCTCTGAGTTCCGGAACAAATTTGTGGTGGGATAGAGTGATCAGCTGTCCCAAAAATTCATCAACATTTATATCTGACTTTAGTTTAATGATTCCCGTAACGGAACAAATAGTTTATGGTCCCCATAACGGGACAGATAATTTATGGGTCCAGTAATGGACAATGGTTTTGGAAAGGAAATAGCATGCTAAAATTGAACTCTGGTATTTATGCACAACACACAATTGTTGATTTTGTATTATAGAGCATGCTAATTTTGATATCCAGTTTATACGTGTTTTACATGTTTCTGGCAAGTTATAAATTCTGTTCCTATAACTGCTTTACTTTAAACAGTTTTACTTTTTATTCATATAGTGGTGCTGTTGATCAAGAAATTGCTCACCCTTGCAGAATATCTTATATGTATTGCAGATGCCTAGGAGATTCTTGTGCGGTAGTCAGGGTAGAGTTCCAGATCATTTCATGTCAGGCTCCTCTGAGGTAGTTGTGTTCAGACCAGATGAGGTCTGGTGAGTTGCTGCATTAAATTAGTGGTCAGGATTGTGTAAGGTAATTTGAGTTGTGTTAGTTGAGTAACCTAAGTCATACTTAAACCTGGAAAAGGTCTTGGTAAAGGGTCGTAGTTATGTATTATTAATGAGTTGGATTGAACTATGATTGTTATTATTGTTGTTGGTGACGTCAACTCCTGACCCCAGGGTTGAGGTCATCACAATTTCATGCTAAGGTTAAGAATAAAAAGACTATTGAAAGAAGTAGTAATGAAGTTAGAATTCCATGTTTGTGTCATATAGTAATCAATCCATTTAAATCTCTTAGTTAATGTTCTTTAGTATAATCTCCTAGTTGATCATAGTAATAAACAACCTCAATTTGTGATCATCTTAGCATTGAATAATAATCATAACATTGTTGCATAAGTGCGTTGATTTAAATTAACATAAACCAGTCTCTATGGAACGAACTAGAAATAATTTTATATTACTTGTGATCGCGTATACTTGCGTGAATATTAGCGCATATTTTCGTCCTAACATCTGCACGGGTCGAAGAACCCTAACCCTAGTGTGACGGACCCACACTACTAACTAGCAAAAATATGCATAATAATAATTAAACATTAAAGTACTACAAAGATAGAATATTATAGCTACAACCCTTATCCACAATCCCCAAATACACATGAATGAGTTTGAACATCTAACATCTTCATTATTACAAATCAAAAATATCTTAAGTCAAATTACTACCAAATTTTAAACCCAAAGTTTACAACCCTTAGGGAACTACTAGTTCCCTACCTGCTCCAACATCTGACGGTAGGCATACCCCGAGTCCCCAGAAGTCTTACGTGCAGCTTTTCTTGAAATGAACCATCTTCGGGCTTCACTAAAGGGATAACATCAATAACAATATTTATGAGCAAAACGCTCAGCAAGTGAATAACAGTATATAACAATGCATCACAACTGAGATAAAACAATAACAGAAGATAAATCAGCAATATGAAATCTCAAATAGAAGATCAAGTTATAATGAGTGAATAGAATTGGAAATCACACAGTGCTATGAGCAATGAGGGGTGATCAACCCACATCAAAGCTCCGAACCACATAACAAGTAATTCACAACCTTTGAGGATCCTCGGCAGACATTGGCCATATAAAAACCATTAGGCTTCCTGTTACTGAGGTTTTAACAGTGATTGGCGCCTCAGTCTTATCAAAACATACCATCCAATTCCTTTTAATCAATTCATTTTAATTTAAAAAGGGTTCTTGATCAAGGAAAAGATAACAAGGGTTGGTATTGTCAAAGTTCAAATGAAGGAAACGATACTAGTGTTTGGGTTTCCAAAGGAAATAATTCTAGGTTTTGAGGGTATTAGGATTCACATGATTTATTAAGGAAGTATTATAGGGTATTCACATGGATATGAGGTAATATGTGAGGAAAAGGAATCAATTCAAGTATGAGAGGGATTAACTAGATTCAAGACTTAATCATTGGGTGATGGCAGGGACTAATGAATCTTATTGAAACTGTAGTCAAGCATTCACAGGGTTTTTAACCACAAGCAATAGAATTATAGAGGTATGTTGAGAGTTCACTTTCCTGGACTATGCTTAATGAGTACTTGAATTGAATCGTCTATGGGCTCCTTTCCTGGCCTCATACTTGAACCTATGATAAATAGTATCCTCATTACAACTCTTACTACTACCCTTTCGCATATACTATAAATATGCATATACACATATACACACTTATATATATACACACTTAAATTCTCCTAATTACAAATAATATATGCACCATATAAACCACATAACACATAGCAAGAAATGACATGGCAATTTATTACTTAGTTAATAGTACACATTTAGATTCTATTTAGGACCTTAGTCACTTAGGCATATAATCACATACATATAATTATCATGACCAATAATCCTAATCCTCCTTAAAAGACCTCAATTCAACCTAAATTTATTAAGGCACACTTATGCCTCACCTCAAATGACTCACAAATGCAATGCATACTACTAAACTTTACCAAATGCACACCTTGGCACCAATTGTATGCCTTGGCAAAAATATGAAGTTTTACCCCGGGCCTTTGCTATATTATGACTCCTATGACTTATTATGGCTTAATATAACTTTAACAATTGGTTTGACATCAAGGAATCACTTAAAAGACACACAAATGCAAGGCACCTCTCTAAAGCTTCTAAAGGCAACTCTAATGATGACTCTCGGGTGTTTTGGTGGAAATAAGGTATCTCCACCTTGGGCCTTAACTCCAAAACAGCTCTCAAAGGTTCTTAAGACTCTAAACTGACTCTCAAAGTTGGAATGACTCAAAGGCCTCACTAAGGCCTCCCTAGGACTCAAGTGGAAGTTAAGACAAAACTGCCTTCCCTGATTTCCAAACTGCCTTGATTTTACAAACTTAAAACTCACTTATTTAGTTCAATTATTGGTTTTAATGACTTTTTAATATTCCTAACACTTAATTACATCTATTTAGACCAAGGCCCCATAAAGGCCTAACCTATGACATGATAATAATCAACCAAAAGTCAAGTTTACCAAAATTTGCCTTGTTTTGAGTTGCTCTCGGGTTTGTGTGTGTGTGTGCCTAACCAAATGCGAGATTTTATGCAATCTAAAGCTACTGGACTCAAGTATGAACCAAGTTCCAACTACCTTGAGCTCAGTCCTATCAAGGCCTTGTTAAATGCACCTAAAGTGGCCTAAAATTCTAGTACAAAAATCTGCCCAACTAAGATCAATGCGACTCCTTCCACCTTAACTCCCTTTACTACACCAAAACCAAATAACATTCAACAACCAACCAAGGAAAGTCCTAAAATAAAATAATACCTACTTACTATAAACATATAAGGCTCATTTTCAATTTTATTTATCATGAAGATCTCTTATAAAACAAGTAAGGTAACACTTCACAAGACAAGCCATCACTTAGCATTTTTAAGAAAGAATTCGAAGTATGCATGCATGGTAACTTCATGATACCTACTGACCTTAAGCTCATATCATCATTTATAATCTAAACTAGCATTTTATCAATGGAAACATGGCATGCAACTCACAAAAATCAAGTATCAAGAGGTTAAAAGAACAACTATAATAGCAATATCATGACTTCGAGTTTTTAAGCAAAAATTCGAACTATATAATCAAAATAACCACTTGAAATCTACTGAATATAATCACTTATCATCTTGGAATACTTTATCTAGCATTTTATAACCAAAAACCACAGCATGCAATCTCTTACAAGTCAAGTATCAAGGCACAAAATCAACAAGTATGGTCTCTACTTTAAAAATCACTTTTGAGTCGACATGCAAGTATTATATCAAACATGGAAGTGCTTGAATCAATATGAAAGTACTAAAATCAACATGTAATACTAAACTTAAGAGTAAGACTTAAGATGCATGGTCCTTTTTTATAAAAACTTCTCAAAATCAACACTTTACATCCGGCTCTTAAGAAATCATTGCCAAATGTTTATTAATAATGACTATGACTTGGTAAAATAAAAGTTTAACACCTCCCCAAGATCATATCTTGTTCATTCTATAAGCCACCATGGTTGCAACATTAAGTTAATAAGAACCAAGGTCTCAACCTCGGCTTCTTCAACATGCAAGCATAAAACTCACCTCAAAATGATGCTACTCCACTAAATGATGAAGTTCTTGACTTGACTAACTTGAAAAGTGAAAGAAGATGAAGAAAAATGAAGAAAATGGCAAGAATGGGGGTGGGGATGGGCATCGGCCGAGAGGGAGTAAAGAGAGGAGAGGAGATGGTGTTTAAGTGGGTGTGTCGATGAAAATGAGGGCACTCACTTGCTTTTTGTCTCTTTAATTTGACTAGAAAGGTAGTGGAATGAGGAATCTACAATTTTTGTCTTTCTTGCTAATAGTGACAAAAATGCATGCAAGGTTAAAGAGATAATCTTGCAAGTTAGTGGGGTTGTAATGGACAATACTAGCCTTGGACTCTCTTATAAGCTTAAATGCCTGTAATGGTATACTAGTAATTCAATAATTAATAAAAATATGATTAAAAAGAATGAATTTTAGTAAACAAAATATAGCTTCATAAATCATAAAATTAATACAATAAATACTATGAAATTTTAGAAGTTTTATATAAGTATTTTCAAAAATTTTGAACAAAAATATATTTTAAAAGAATTTTTCTAAGGTCAATACTCTATTAAACAAACCATAATAAATATTCTAAGTCACATAATAAAATTCAAATAATTTGATTCTAAGCCGAATAATAATATATCGCTTAATCGCAACTACAACAACTCAAATAATATTTACCCGCGTAACGAAATTAGCTTGCGTACACTAAATTATACGCTTAAATAACATAACGGTAGTCAGAATGCCATACAACGAAGAATATATATGAACACATTGGATTCACACAAAAATTTTATAGCATAAAATAGATTATCATATTACATTCATATGAAATATTTATAGGCATTACAACCTTCCCCCCTTTAAGGATTATGTCCCCGGAATCTAAGCAAACAGATGAGGATACGTATCTAACATATCACTTTATAATTCCCATATTGACTCTTCAACTTTGGGATTTCTCCACAGAACTTTCACTAAAGGAACTACTATATTCCTTAGCACTTTATCCTTTCTATCCAGAATACTAACTGGTTGCTCGACATAAGACAAATCTGGCTCAATCTCTACTGGTTCATTCTCTATGATAAATTTGGCGTCGGGGTTGAACTTTTTAAGCAATGATACATGAAAAATGTTGTGAATGTGCTGCATTTGAGGCGGTAAGGCCAACTCGTATGCCACTTTTCTGACTTTACCCAAAATCTCAAAAGGTCCGATAAATCTTGGACTTAACTTTCCTTTCTTTCCAAATCTAACTATTCCTTTCCAGGATGACCCTTTCAATAGAACGGTTTCTCCTATTTTATACTCTACGTCCCTTCTGCGTGGATCAGCATATTTTTGTTGCCTATCCTGAGCCGTGATCAATCGATTTTCAATCAAATCTATCGCTTCTTTCGTTTGTTGAATCATTTTGGGGCCGCTTATTTTTCGCTCTCCAACTCCCAATAAATAGGTGATCTATACTTCCTTCCACAAAGTGCTTCGTATGGGGGCATTTGAATACTGACATGAAAGCTATTATTATACGAAAACTCTACTAGGGTCAAATGTTCATCCCAATTCCCTTTGAAGTCCAAAGCACAAGATCTCGCATGTCTTCTATGGTCTGAATCATGTTCTCACTGTGTCCATCTGTCTGTGCGTGATAGGAAGTGCTAATCTTGAGTCGAGTTCCCAAATATTCTTGAAATTGCTTCCAAAATCTGGAGTTGAAACGAGGGTCTCTATCCGACACAATAGATAATGGGACTCCATGGCGAGTAACAATTTCCTTTAAATTCATATGAATCAGCTTGTCCATTGAGAATCTCTCGTTGATCTGTAGAAAATTATTCAACTTAGTCAATCGATCAACTATTACCCAAATAGCATCATGATTAGATATTGTCCTTGGTAATCCAACTATGAAGCCCATCACAATGTGCTCCCACTTCCATTTAGGAATCTCTAAGGGTTGAATTAGTCCACTCGGTTTCTAATGTTCGGTTTTACCCTTTGGAAAGTTCATCTTCTAATAATCCATTGAGCAATCTCCTTCTTCATATTCGACCACCAAAAGTTTTGTTTTAAATCTGGGTACATTTTTTTGCTTCCTGGGTGAATAGAAAATTCTGAGTTATGAGCATCCTTCAAAATCTCATTCTTCAATTCTTCCACATTCGGTATCCAAATCCTTGATAAGAATCTTGGAATTCCTTGATTGACTTTTTGGGTGCCAATCTCTTCTCCAGTCAACTCATTCATCCTTTGATTCATCACTTCTTCTTGGCACTTTTTAATCTTTCCTAATAATTCTGGTTGAAAAGTCATTGTACCAATCATGTCCGTCGGTGCACTTGGGGCTCGAATCTCAATTCCCATCTTCTCAAATAGACAACTCTTGGGCCATAGTCAACACATTTAATCTCTCTTTGCGGCTTAACGCATCCGCTACTACGTTCGCTTTCCCATAATGATAATTGATCGTGCAATCGTAGTCCTTAATCAACTCCAGCCATCTTCGTTGCCTCATGTTTAATTCTTTTTGAGTGAAAATGTACTCCTGGCTCTTGTGATCCGTATATATATCGCATTTCTCTCCATATAGGTAATGTCTCCACAGCTTCAAAGCAAATACAATTGTAGCCATTTCCAAGTCATGTGTGGGTACCTTTGCTCGTGAGGCTTAAGTTGTCTTGACGCTTAGGCTACCACATTCCCTTGTTGCATTAAAACACAACCCAATCCTTTGTGTGACGCATCACTGAATATTACAAAGTTTCCTTGATCATCTGGCAAGGCTAATATTGGAGCGGTGACTAACTTCTGCTTAAATTCTTGAAAACTCTTTTCACAACTCTCCGTCCATTCAAACTTCTCATTCTTTCGGGTCAATTTTGTCAATGGTACTACAATCTTTGAGAAATCCTTCACAAATCTTCAAAAATATCCGGCCAATCCCATGAAACTTTTAACTTCAGTCGGGGTCTTCGGCCTTTCCCAAATCATTACAGCTTCTATCTTCGCGGGATCAACTCGAATACCTTCACTTCCGACGATATGCCCTAGAAATTGAACTTCTCGTAGACAGATGTCACACTTCGCGAACTTAGCAAATAACTTCTCCTTTCTTAGAGTCTCCAAAGCTATTCTCAGATGTTCAGCATGTTCTTCCTCGGTCTTTGAGTATATTAGAATGTCGTCGATGAAGACAATGACAAACTTGTCCAAATACTCCTTGAATACTCGGTTCATCAGATCCATAAAGGCGGCTGGCGTATTTGTCAATCCGGATGCCATAACTAGAAACTCGTAATGTCCGTATCTAGTTTTGAAAGCAGTCTTTGGTATGTCTTCCGGCTTAATCTTCAAATGGTGGTATCATGATCGTAATTCAATCTTCGAGAAGTAAGCTGATCCCTTAAGTTGATCAAACAAATCATCAATACGAGGTAAAGGGTACCTATTCTTAATTGTCAATTTGTTCAACTCTCTATAGTCGATGCACAGTCTCATACTTCCATCTTTCTTTTTCACAAACAGAACTGGAGCACCCCACGGAGATACACTCGGCCTTATAACTTCTTTATCCAATAACTCTTGTAGTTGCTTGGCCAATTCCTTCATTTCTCCTAGTGTCATACGATAAGTTGCCTTCGATAAAGGTTCCATGTCGGGCGCTAAGTCGATAGAAAACTCAATTTGACGGTCAGGCGGCAATCCAGGAAGTTTGTCTGGAAATATATCGAGAAATTCACTAACTATCAGGATACTTTATATATTTGGCATTTCAGATCTATCGATTACATGAGCCAAATACCCTTCACATCCTTGTCTTAACAACTTTTTAGCTTGAATCATTGTCAAAAATGTTTTAACTTGTTTAGGTCCTTTGAACTCTACTTTCTTTCCTTGAGGGGACTTAAGAATCACTTTCTTCTTCTTACAATCTATTTGAGCACCATGCTCTGCTAGCCAATCCATTCCTAATATAACATCAAATTCTCCTAGTCGAAAAGGTATAAGGGAAGCAGGGAAACTCTAGCCTGAAATCTCTACTTTACACCGGGGGAAAATACTTTTAACAAATAATTGTTATTGATTAGCCATAATGATAGATAGAGGTTCAACTAATAGTTCAATTTCACAATTTAACTTGCCAACAAAAGATTCGGATATGAAAGATCTAGTGGCTCCGGAATCAAATAGCACTTTAGCATTGACGTTGTTGACAGAAAGCGTACCTGCCACAACTTCAGCACTCTGAATAGCATCCTTGATATTCATGTTGAATGTTCGGTCCTGAGAAGGATATGAAGGAGGAAACACTGGAGTTGCAGAATCAGAAGGTTGATTTGAAGGTAGTTGAAGAATTGGAACAGAAGATTTCATTGCTTGATTGTAAGGGGCGGCTGTCAATTGCATCAACTTGTTATTTTCGGGGGTCTTGCAATCCCTCGACAAGTGTCCGGTCTTTCCACACTTAAAGCATGTAACAGGAGGCTTCGTGTTTTGGCACTCATTCGCATAATGACCTTTCAAATTGCACTTGTAATAAATGATGTCAGCCTTAATGCAGTTACCCATGTGTCTCTTGTGGCAGAATTTACACTCCTAATTTGTTGATTGCTGGGGTCTTTTTCCACTTGGCCCTTGAATCCTATTCTTTTAACTCTTATTATCACCCTTCTTAAAGCTTCGGGGTCCTCCTTGATTCTGATATCCAAAATTCTTGAAATTCCTTCGACTTTGGCTCCCTTGAGTCGATCCTTCTCCATGACTGCCGAACTTCCTTTTCTTACTCTCTTTCTCCTTCAAATTTTAATCACTTGCTCCTTCAATTACCATCGCCTTCTGGACCACTTCAACATATGTGGTCAATTCAAAGGCAGCCACTATGCTTCATAACCAAGGCTTCAATCCTTGTTAAAACCTCTTCGCTCTTTTCTCATCCGTGTCCACATAATCTCCGACAAAACTAGCCAATTTAGTGAATTTCTTCTCATACTCTCCTACAGTCATTCCTTTTATCTTCAATTCAAAGAACTTCAATTCCATTTGAGTCTCTATATACCTCGGGAAATACTTTCCTAAGAAAATCTTCTTGAATCTATCCCAAGTGATAACTTCCTCTTCTTCTAAATCACGGGCTGATTTCCACCAATAGTTCGCTTCGTCTTTCAAGAAATAAGACACATAGTCAACCTTCTTTTCTTCACTTAACCGCTAGCGTGAAAGCTTTCTCCATCTCTTTAAGCAAAGATTGGGCTTCTACAGGGTCTTGAGTTCCACAGAACTCCGGTGGTTTTACAGCTTGAAATGATTTGAAAATTTTAGGGGTTGGTGGTGGTGGAGGTGGTTGTTGTTGAAGTTGTTGCTGAAGGAATTGTTGTTGTTGAGCAAGGGTAATAGATTGTTGGTGAAGTATTTGCATGAGTTGAGTCAAGTTGGGTGGTGGATCTTCATGATCCCCGGTATTGGTTTTGCGAGTTCTATAAGGAGGCATGATTCTGAATATAGACAAGAAAGGTTTATCCATAGTTCAATATTTGCAAACATAGGTTAAAATAAAGGTAAATATCAAGTAATAAGGTCTCATTCAAGGAATATTTTAGGGAAAGATTTGACATGATCAAGTTCTAAAGGAATCGATAGAATTTAAACAACAAGGTTCTATTTAAGCAAGTATATAGCATGATAATGAGATGGCAATATTATGGAGATAATCAAAGTGCAAATTAACATTAGTTCGAATGAAAAGTGCGAATAAAGTACGAACAGGGAATAAAGTGCAAATAAAGTCTTCCCGAAACAATCTGGGTACAAAATACAAATGGAAACTAAAGTACTACTCAACAACGATACTGGAAACAAATGGACTATATGATAGTCTAAGAGGATGGTGGTGGGGGAACAGGGGCACAGAGACGGCTAATCACTCGGCGGAGCTCGTCGGAAATGGCGGTAAGAGTGATCTGACTCTCTCTCTCTCTCACCGTGGGGAATCATCAATGTCAATCGGTCCTCAGCCATCTGGATGATCTCCTCAAGCCTAGCTATTAGTCGGGTTGGTCTGGCTCGTCATTCGAGTTCTCGCAGTACAACTAGTCCACCCTACGTCGAAGATTCGCGTTCTCGCCCTCCAGTCGATCAATCGTCAATACCATATGCTCGTAAAGAGGGAATGGCACAGTAGAAGGGAATCCGGGAGTCAATGAGGATGATGCCTGCTAAACAGTTATATATATATGTGTATATATATATACACGGTTATAAATAAAAGGGTCAGAAAACCTATAGATTTTAACGTCCTAAAACCCAAATGATCTAATTTCATGCTATCCTCTAATTTCCTATCTTATATTCATTTATCCTATGTTGTTCAGTGACTCAAACCTGTGGCTCTAATACCAACCTGTGACGGACCCACACTACTAACTAGCAGAAATATGCATAATAATAACAAAACATTAAAGTATTACAAAGATAGAATATTAAGGCTACAACCCTTATCCACAATCCCCGAATACACAGGAATGAGTTTGAACAACATCTAACATCTTTATTATTACAAACTAAAAATATCTTGAGTCAAATTACTACCAAATTTTAAACCTAAAGTTTACAACCCTTATGGAACTAGTAGTTCCCTACCTACTCCAACATCTGATGGTAGGCATACCCCGAGTCCCCAGAAGTCTTACGCGCGGTTTGCTTGAAATGAACCATCTTCGGGTTTCACTGAAGGGATAACATCAATAACAATATTTATGAGTAAAACGCTCAGCAAGTGAATAACAATACATAACAATGCATCATAACCATGATAAAATGATAACAGAAAATAAATCAGCAATATGAAATCTAAAATGAGTGAATGGAATTGGAAATCACACTGCGTTATGAGCAATGAGGGGTGATCAGCCCACATCAAAGCTCTGAACCACATAACAAGTGATTCACAACCTTTGAGGATCATCGGCACACATTGGCCATATAAAAACCATCAGGCTCCCTGCTACTGAGGTTTTAACAGTGACTGGCGCCTCAGTCTTATCCAAATATACCATCAAATTCCTTTTAATCAATTCATTTTAATTTAAAAAGGGTTCTTGATCAAGAACAAGATAACAAGGGTTGGTATTGTCAAAGTTCAAATGAAGGAAACGATACTAGTGTTTGGGTTTCCAAAGGAAATGATTCTAGGTTTTGAGGGTATTAGGATTCACATGATTTATTAAGGAACTATTGTAGGGTATTCACATGGATATGAGGTAATATGTGAAGAAACGGAATCAATTCAAGTATGAAAGAGATTAACTAGATTCAAGACTTAATCATTGGGTGATGTCTAGGACTAATTAATCTTATTGAAACTGTAGTCATGCATTCACAGGGTTTTTAACCACAAGCAATAGAATTATAGAGGTATGTTGAGAGTTCACTTTCATAATCTACGCTTAGTGAGTACTTGAATTGAATCATCTATGGGCTCCTTTTCTGGCCTCCTACTTGAACCTATGATAAATAGTATCCTCATTACAACTCATACTACTACCCTTTTGTGTATACTATAAATATACATATACACATATACACACTTATATATCTATACACTTAAATTCTCCTAATTATAAATAATATATGCACCATATTAACCACATAACACATAGCAAGAAATGACATGGCAATTTATTACTTAGTTAATAATACACATTTAGATTCTATTTACGACCTTAATCACTTAGGCATTTAATCACATACATACAATTATCATGACCAATACTCCTAATCCTCCTTAACAGACCTCAACTCAACCTAAATTTGGTAAGGCACCCTTATGCCTCATCTCAAATGACTCACAAATGCAATGCATACTACTAAACTTTACTAAATGCACACCATGGCACAAATTGTGTGCCTTGGAAAAAATATGAAGTTCTACCTTGGACCTTTGCTTTATTATGACACCTATGACTTATTATGGCTTTAATATAACTTTAAAAATTGGTTGGACATCAAGACCTCACTTAAAAGACACACAAATGCAACGCACCTCTCCAAAGCCTTTAAAGGCAATTCTAATGGTGACTCTGGGGTGTTTTGGTGCAAATAAGATATCTCCACCTTGGGCCTTCACTCTAAACCAACTCTCAAAGGTTATTAAGACTATAAAATGACTCTCAAAGTTGGAATGACTAAAAGGCCTCACTCAAGCCTCCCTAGGCCTCAAGTGGAAGTTGACACAAAACTCTCTTCCCTAATTTCCAAACTGCCTTGATTTTACAAACTTAAAACTCACTTATTTAGTTCAATTATTGGTTTTAATGACTTTTTAATCTTTCTAAGACTTAATTACATCTATTTATACCAAGGTCCCATGAAGGCCTAACCTATAACATGATGATAATCAACCAGAAGTCAAGTTTACCCAAATATGCCCTGTTTTGAGTTGCTCTCAGGTTTGTGTGTGTGCGCCTAACCAAATGCAAGCTTTTATACAATCTAAAGTTACTAGATTCAAGTATGAACCAAGTCCCAACTCCCTTGAGGTCAGGACTATAAAGGCCTTGCTAAAACTCGCCTAAAGTGACCTAAACTTCTAGTACAAAAATCTGCCCAACTAAGATCAATGCGACTCCTTCCACCTTAACTCCCTTTACTACACCAAAACCAAATAACATTCAACACACAACCAAGGAAAGTCATAACATACACTAATACCTACTGACTATCAAAATATAAGGCTCATTTGCAATTTTATTTAGCATAAAGATCTCTTATAAAAACAAGTAAGGTAACACATCACAAGACAAGCCATCACTTAGCATTTTTAAGCAAGAATTCGAAGTATGCATGGTAACTTCATGATACCTACTCACCTTAAGCTCTTATCATAATTTATAATCTAAAATAGCATTTTATCAAAGGAAACATGGCATGCAACTCACAAAAATCAAGTATCAAGAGGTTAAAAGAATAACTATAATAGCAATATTATGACTTCAAGTTTTTAAGCAAAAATTTGAACTGTATAATCAAAATAATCACTTGAAATCTACTGAATATACTTTATCTAGAATTTTATAATCAAAAACCACAGCATTCAATCTCTTACAAGTCATGTATCAAGGCACAATATCAACAAGTATGGTCTCTACTTTAAAAATCACTTTTGAGTCGACATGCAAGTATTATATCCAACATGCAAGTGCTTAAATCAACATGCAAGTACTAAAATCAACATGCAAGTACTAAACTTAAGATATTTTGAAGGAAAATAGCATGCAAGGATTTAGACTTAACAAAACAACATTTATAATGAGAAAGACTTCAAAAATCAATATGAATGGTCCTTTTTCATAGAAACTTCTCAAAATCAACACTTTACATCCAGCTCTTAAGAAATTATTGCCAAATATTAATGAGCAATGATTATGAATTGGTAAAATAGAAGTGTAACACCTCCCCAAGATCATATCTTGTTAATTCTATAAGCCACCATGGTTGCAACCTCAAGTTCATAAGAACCAAGGTCTCAACCTCGGCTTCTTCAACATGCATGCATAAAACACACCTCAAAATGATGCTAGTCAACTAAATGATGAAGTTCTTGGCTTGACTAACTTGAAAGGTGAAAGAAGATGAAGAAAAATGAAGAAAATGGTAAGAATGAGGGTGGGGATGGGCTTCGGTCGAGAGGGAGTAAAGAGAGGAGAGGAGAGGGTGTTTGAGTGGGTGTGTTGATGAAAATGAGGGCACTCACTTGGTTTTTGTCTCTTTAATTTGACTAAAAAGGTAGTGGAATGAGGAATGTACAATAATATCCTTCTTGCTAATAGTGAGAAAAATGCATGCAAGGTTAAATAGCTAATCTTGCAAGTTAGTGGGGTTGGGATGGACAATACTAGCCTTGGACTCTCTTATAAGCTTAAATGCATGCAAGGATATTCTAGTAATTGAATAATTAATATAAGTATGATTAAAAAGAATGAATTTTAGTAAATAAAATATAGCTTCATAAATCACAAAATTAATACCATAAGTACTATGAAATTTTAGAAGCTTTATAAAAGTGTTTTCAAAAACTTTGAACAAGAATATATTTTAAAAGAATTTTTCTAAGGTCAATACTCTATTAAACAAACCATAATAAATATTCTAAGCCACATAAGAAAATGCAAATAATTTGATTCTAATCCAAATAATAATCTAGAGCTTAATCGCAACTACAACAACTCAAATATTATTTACTCGCGTAACGAAATTAGCTTGCGTACGCTAAATTAAACGCTTAAATAACCTAGCGATATTCGGAATGCCATACAACGAAGAATATATACGAACACATTGGATTCACACAAAAATTTTAAAGCACAAAACAAATTATCATATTACATTCATATCAAATATTTACAGGCGTTACAACCTTCCCTCCTTTAAGGATTCTGTCGCCGGAATCTAAGCAAATAGATGAGGATACTTATCTAACATATAACTTTATAATTCCCATGTTGACTCTTCAACTTTGGGATTTCTCCACAAAACTTTCACTAAAGGAACTACTTTATTCCTTAGCACTTTATCCTTTCTATCTAGAATGCTAACCGGCTGCTCGTCATAAGACAAATCTGGCTCAATCTCTACTAGTTCATTCTCTATGATACATTTTGCGTCGAGGTTGAACTTTTTAAGCAATGATACATGAAAAATGTTGTGAATGTGATGCATTTGAAGCGGTAAGGCCAACTCGTACGCCATTTTTCCGACTTTACCCAAAATCTCAAAAGGTCCGACAAATCTTGGACTTAACTTTCTTTTCTTTCCAAATCTAACTATTCCTTTCGAGGGATCAGCATACTTTCGTTGTCTATCCTGAGCCGCGATCAATCAATTTCGAATCAAATCTATTGCTTCTTTCGTTTGTTGAATCAGTTCGGGGCCAATTATTTTTTGCTCTCCAACTTCATCCCAATAAATAGGTGATCTAAACTTCCTTCCATAAAGTGCTTCATACGGGGGCATTCCAATACTGGCATGAAAGAAGAAATCGAGGGTGAGCAATAAGCCCACCAAAATAATATGTATAATGATTAACAATATATGAGCATTCTCATAGCACTCATGAAAGTCTTGGTCAAGAAGAATTGAACCAAGTTTGACCTCTTAATGTGACCAAGTCACAAAATATTTAGTATATATTTACATATACTTTTCAAAATCTTTGAAATCCTCGGCCATGCATAATATACACAGAGTTCCAGTTTATAATTGTATAAAAATATCATTGCAAGGTGATCTCATATATCTAACCTTGTCTCAACGTTTTTCTAAAAATCTTTGTCATGTATAAGATAATCATTAACCATATATAAGTTGAAAAGGTAAAGTTACGAGATACTCCAATATACTTATATCTTTTCCGAATACTACTTGAACTACCACCGTTCAAGGTATAATCCATTTCAAAAGTTTATCATATAGATGAGACTACTAAATAAGATTTGAATAGATTCAATCCTTGAAATATCATTATAAATAATGAAGTTACAAGATACTTCATTAAGTCCCGATATATATACACCAATATATATATACATTTCATACACTCCTTAAAAACCTCTGTTATAAAAATTATAAACAGAGTTGTAATATCCAATGAATTTGGAAAGGAGAAAACCTTGGCATAAACCTGATATCTTGCTGATCAGGCAGAGATACCAATAAGTAACCTTTTCTACTAGTAGATGGACGAATTCCCCACTAGTCATCACCCTGGCCGCAATAGGACCTTATGATGGGCTGCCACTCAGCCACTTACGCATTTGATGGACTCCCACTGAGCCACTTACACTTTTATGGACGCCCACTGAGCCCATGTTGCTTATGCCGACTCAATAGATGGACTTACTTCCCAAATGTTGGGTAAGTAATCAATTCATTTATCAAAACAGCAACCTCGTTGCGAGTATAAAATACACCACAGAGCCGGATCCCTCAGATGTTGAGCGAGTATTTAAATCCCCTTTGAAAGGAAGATCTTAAATATAAAAATGAGTTTTGGGATCCGCTCTAACTTTTAAAAATCATTTTGTAGACTCGAAAACATTTTTAAGAATGTTTGGAGTAATGCCGATTTAATGAAATAAAATCAGTCCCGATATGTTGGAGAATATCTGAATATTATTATTTAAATAATATTACCATAAAAAATAATCTTTATAAAAATAATTGAAGTATAAGCTTTAAAACTCATAATTAAAATGAATAATAAATAACCAAAGATATACTTATACGAAAGTACAATCTTTATTTGAATAATCGAAAATAAGTTTGATTATCGAAACATTATTCTTTAATAAAATAAAGAATATTATTTAATAAAAGGAGCGGAGTCATAAGCCCTCGAATGAATATTCAAAATAATATTCATTAAATAAAATAAGCGGAGTCATAAGTCCTCGAATAAATATTCAAAATAATATTCATTAAATAAAATAAAGTTATCGAATAAACCTTATTCGATTAATAGTTTTGAAAACTATATCTATATATATATAAATATATATATATATATATTATACTCGGGAACATCGACTCCCGGTTTAGAAAAATGTTCACCTTTGGGTCCCCTATACTAAGGGTATACGCAACTACTGCTTATCTCTAGCATAGGTATTATGCAACTTATAAACATTTGAATCAACAATTAGATATCAAGATTACGAAACAGGCATGCATATATACCATATCAGCATTCTCCAATATATCGCAAGATTTGCTAATAACAATCATGCACTTATCACAAGATAATGCATATGCATATATACATCACAACAACAGTATAACGGGTCGAAAACTTGCCTGAGCGACTGGGGGTGATAAAAGGCTTGGGACGAGTCTGGTAACCTATAAACAACATATAAGTTGGAATTAAATCAAAGTCGCTTAAGAATCTATACTTTAACCAATTAGACCCTAACGTTCGCTTTTGCGCTTAACAATTCACTTAAGTCGCTTGAGTACCCTCGGCTCCACTATTTTTAATAAATTAACCATTTAGGGTTTTAAGGCGATTCTTTCGCGAGTACCCTACCAACTTCCTAATACACTTTAAATAATTGTTTTATACTCCAATTAGTCATTTAAGGGCCTTAACCAAGGTTTCAAAATAAGGCGAGGGGTAATGGTTCGGTCGCGAAATGCCGTTACTTAAAATGGTCGTTTCTCCTAAACCGTACATCGGATTCAAGCGAACCACATATCAAAACGAAGCTCGTAACATGAAATATCTAATCATGGCAATGGTCAAAACCTAACAGTGAGTTGACGGGTCCTGATGTTAAGAACAAAAACAGTCTAAAGTAAATCGGGCATTACGACGGCTATATTTACGCGATTACCAAATTTTATACTACTCCAAATCAATCCACAATCATTACTACAACTAAACTCCATCCATACACTACTACAACAGCCCCAACATCTCAAGATTTCCAATTTATACTACTTCTCAATCATGAACTAAGAGCTTACTTAAGTTCATTAACTATTAATCAAGATTTACAACTCCAAAAACATCACAAAACCAACCAATCTCTAAATACACAATAATCATGCCTCTCATTAACTATACTACTCATAAAAAGCTCTTAACATTCAATAATTATGCTAGGTTAAGAGATTATACCTTTCTTATGAGTAGGAGTAACTAATGAGTTTGAAACAACCTTGGAAAATCCTTACTAAAGCTTTATCTAAACAAAAACACAAGATCAAAATTTCAAGTTCTTGAAAAACACTATTCACTCTCTTCTTCCATGAATTATAGGAAGAGATTGTGAAGGAATTTGAAGCTTAGACTTATAGGATATCTATATCTATGTACAAGGAACCTTAGATAATTACCTCACTAATTAACAAGGCTTGGAACTTGAATTTGAGTTTTTCTTTCTTTGAAAAAAAGATGAAGCTCAGAGCTTCTTGATGGAAAGGTGAAGTCACTTTGTATTTTGTGATTTGTTTTGCCTTGGCTTGGTTGATTTGTTTTTGTTTTGCTTAATTACCTTTTAACCATGGTAAAATTTGTGTGGTTTATAATCAACCAACACTTCCTTCCCTTTTGGTCATGCTTATGTCATCCTCCTATGTCATCTTCCCACACTTGTCCTCTTCTTGTTGGTGTGATGACATCATCATCACTAACCTCTTTCATTAGCTTCTAATTACTTGGCTAATGACCGCTGATCTGTTATACGGTTCGCTTAACTTTTGTTCTCGTTTATCGTTTGAGGGATCATACCCGGGATCTTATTACTTGGGTTTCCTTAACCTTTCTCAATACATTATATTCCTTTTATGATCCTCTCTTATACTACTTGAATTTAAATCATTTTTATCTTGTTACCTTAAACTCAATTCTTTCGGTATCTGGTGGATTTTCGGGAAAAATCAAAGTGTTCGAATTTGGATTCTGACGATCTTTACATACACTTATATACCATATAGAGTACTAATAAGATCTCAGAATGACAATAAAAGAACCTCTACAAAGTGTGGAATGAAAAGTTTTCATATTCAGCATAATCAGCAAAAACACTATTCATAAGGGTTACAAAAAGTTAAAAATTTTGGGGTTATTACAGTCTCCCCTCCTTAAAAGGATTCCGTCCCGGAATCAGATAGAAAATGAATAGGGATACTCTCTTAGCATTGCACTTTCTAACTCTCAAGTAAATTTTCCCACATTGTGGTTCTACCATCAAACTCTGACTAGTTTGATAACCCTTCTCCTAAGCACTTGTTCCTTTTTAATCTATAATCCTTCCTGGTTGCTCCATACAGGTTATGTCTAGTTGCATGTCTATGCGCTCATATGCCCCTATTTGTCTGGCATCCGAATTACACTTCCTTAACATTGATACGTGGAACACGTTATGAATTTGCTACATGTTTGGGGGTAGGGCTAGCTCATATGCTAACTTCCCAATACGTCTTAATATATCCAAGGGTCCAACAATTCGTGGACTTAGCTTTCCTTTCTTTCCGAACCTCATCCATCCTTTCCAAGGGAATACCTATAACAACACTAGGTCCCCTACTTCCTATTCTTTGTCCTTTCGTGTCAAATCAACATACTTCTTATGTCCATCTTGGGTTACTACCAACCGTCCTCTGATTAGATCTATTATATCCTTGGTCCTTTGGACCACTGCTGGTCCGAGCATCTTGCGCTCTGCAACATTATCCTACCATAAGGGAGATCGACATTGTCTTCGCTCAAGGATCTCATAAGGCGATATCTCAATAATGATATATGATCTATTATCGTAAGAAAACTCAATCCGCGTTAAGTGATCATTCCAAATTCTTTCAAGTCTATTGCACAGACTCTCATCATAGCTTCTAGCATTATAGCTTTTGCTTCTCAATACCCATTCTTTTCCAGTTCGTAGTCGTTACTATCTTCCATACATAATACTATACTGGTTACACTTTTGCTCGTTAGCATTCTATAACCTTTTAATAATTGCATCAACCTTAGTATCACGAACGCGTTAGATTCGAAATACCACCACACTGATACTACTCCTTTCTAGCTGCTTCTATCTTCGAAAGCTTGGTCCTTCATATAGAAGTAAAAAGAATTTATTGAGAGATCACTATGATCATGAACACTTGTTATATCGCATAGTTAGTACAGAAGGTGGCTAACCTTTAGTACTTAACAAGCAATTAAACACATGTGGTATCCTACTAGGCTTCTATCACAAAGATAGATAGTCATTCGGCAATACCTCCCCTTCTGAAAGGGTTGTTCTTCTCAGCTTATACAAAATAAAAAGAGAGAAAATAACGAATTGAAGAGAATTGTATATGAAAAAATACTGCCACAAATATCTGGCTTGGAATCTACCTCTGAGCTATAGAGGTTTGTCATAGGAGAACAAAACATATGTATCTATATCAATTTCCAGTATTATAGCATCGCATTTCACGTGTCTAAATATTTACTATTCCGTCCATCGTTCTATGGACCCATGCTCTTGCTCGAGCTTATAAACAATCACCTTTGAAACTCCCTCGTCATCGAAAATCGAATCTGGGATTTCATTTTAGACATCATCGTTATTAGAATTCTATGCTTGCATCGCAACCTTCCTCATATAGTAATACGACCCTCTATTGATAAGAAGGAATAAATATTCAATAGGTAGATAATTGACTTAAACAGCCTATCAATAATAACTTATATATCACCACGACCCGATTAGTGGTACCTAATCTCAACATCCATTACAATATAACTCTCACAGTTGTCATCGTCTCATTATTCATAGACTCATTGTAGCATTACTATGGCCCACCGCTGACCTACTGTAGTCATTCATTTTCCTCGAAATCTTAATAGCTAACCATACGGTGTCCTTACATATCGTACCGAGTCCTTCTAAGTAGGTAACATATCACCGTTCATGATTCATGAAGAACACTCCTGAACTTGATGTACATATGACATGAAGCAGATAAAATTGCTGAAGAGTTTCAATCAAAGCAACGATAGCAGGTTAATACCATTCTTTCATATGTCTATATTAGAAAACATGAAGCTCAAAGGTTCATTTAGTCCTCTCGTAACATGGTCCTGGCTTAGCTCAAGATAGGACCTTCTAAGATAGATAGCCCGCTCACGGTGGTTACATGAATTAAATCTTTACCAAAATACTATCATGGTTGAGTATCGCACAATCATCAGAAGGAATGTCAATCTTTCAAACCATAATACAATCTTCACGGCTTCAACCATCATCACTGTATTCCTCTGGCACGAGCGCCTATAATTATCCTCTTACATTTAAAGTGTCGGCCACCTCTTTGGCCTTTCCTGATAGTAAAATTTCCTTACAATCAATGTCATTTTAACCACCTCCAAATAAATTTTCTACCTCATTTCAATCACTGCTTATGTAAAAATGCTCTTCCTTAAGCTCTGGTGAGAAAAAAAATCACCATTTTTCCATAAGTTATTGCCTCGGTCTTTAGAGGTTAACATTGTCACGACTGACTCTCGATCATACTTAAGACGTCTCTTATCTTGGGTCCTTCTTATTTTCACCAATCTCGACCCTCATTGGATCGATCTATACTTTCTTATGGTTTAACACGTGCCCCACCTGGAATCATTATAATTACGTCATATTTCCTTTATCAAAATTTCTATTCTTGAGAATTTTGAATATTACCTTTCTCCTTGTAAAACCTCTAAGGTTATCCTTGAATCGTTCCTCCTGTATTCCTTAGATAGAGGGCATATCAAAATACCATTTACTAATACCAGAACCATTGTCTATGTACTTCTGAAAAATTTCTCTATTGACCTTTAAAGGTTGTTGTTACCTTAATCCTTTTCAATTCATACTGTCAAAACTCATGTTGTCCCTATTAAGGGCAAAATGCCAACTTTTATGCATTCCCCTAGGATTCATCTCAAGTTATCGAGGTTTTATCCTTAACTCCACCTTTAAAAAGGTACATGCATCCTCCCATGGATAGATCAAGTCATATATCCCTGATAAGGGTATCTTATTGAATCATTTCCACCTCGATATTCTATACCAAATTTCATAATAGTATCCTTATTCAAATTGAGGTCAATCCATATGGCCTCCAAAAGATAACAATGGTTATCCGCTTTTCTTTCCTAATTTGGTAATGACAACAGGGATGTTCTGGAAGATATTGGTCGTGTTCAACGTGAACTTCTTCTTAATAATTCCTCATTTACTTTTGTTGTTTATCTCAACAGTCATCTCAATGTTGGGATGTCTTTCATACCTGGCGTCTCCCATTCTAGGTATCATGCCACCGGTCTTACACTTCATATTCTTGAAGGTCACTTCCTTCATCCAATTTTCCTAATTTCTTACTTTCTTGTCTCCTCAGTCTATCCGCGTCTCATTATTTATCCTTCGAACTATCTCAAGGTTTCCTCGAATCCTCCTAACTTACAGGGGATA
Source organism: Apium graveolens (assembly GCF_009905375.1). Lineage (NCBI taxonomy): Eukaryota > Viridiplantae > Streptophyta > Magnoliopsida > Apiales > Apiaceae > Apium > Apium graveolens. The sequence goes on along the minus strand of NC_133650.1, from coordinate 130,024,349 downwards.
AAATATATGTATCTCCTATGCCTTCAACCATCAACTTTAACTCATAGTGAATCACCCTCATCCTGACGATTACATACTTTTCTATTTCTATTGCTACGAGTCTTTAGGGTTTCCTGATACCCAACTCCCTTATCGTTCCTCAAACTGTATTGCCTTTTTATTTCTTTCCACTTCAGGTTCTCTTTATTTTCCTTTCTCTTACAATCATTTCATGAACCCACTAATCATTGACTTCAAACTTCACTTCATTCTGGGATTCTTGTCCTCGGAACGAATCTTCACAACTTTTACAACCTAGATTCATAATTCATCATACTCGTCCGCCTTTGTTCTGGCTCTAAAGCTTTTACACTATCTCCATAACCTTGGGAATTACTTTTCAGAAAACAATTGACTGAACTTTAATCAGTTTATTATAACCTCTAGCTCCGTGCCTTCCTTGGACTTTCACCAGCGGGTGGCCTCTCTCTTTGGGGGCAAGTGACAAAAACAGTCTTTTGCGCTTCGTCAATCATTTAGAATCTCAAATGATTCCTCTATTTCTTTTAACCGGGCTCTCGCCTCGACTGGGTCAGCTTGTTCCTTGGAACTCTGAGAGTTTAGCGATTTAAAGGTCGTGAAAGAATTTTCTACCGCATTGTTTCCTCAAGGCGGTGGTTGGGAATAAAAGTATAAGTTTTGTTTAGGCAGGTCCATGGATTGCCCAATAGGAGTACCATCCTGGTTCTTCCTATCTTGCTCGACTTCTGTTTTCTCATTCTAAATATTTCTTCCTACTCCCCATAATTGGGGTCATCTTTTAATTTAAAATCCTCATTTTCCACTTCATTATATTCTGGGTTCCTTATATCTTAATTATGACCTCCCTGATTATCACATTCAAGGTTTGCCCCTAATCTTATTCCTCGTGGGGGCATAATGCTTGGAAATTTTTGAGAATCTATGGATATTTGTCTTACTTTGCTTAAGTCTTTCCCTCGTTAAGTCCTTACATGATTGCAAATTATGAATTCTCAAGTTCTATAAACTTCATGACACTCTTAAGTGTTAATAGTGCAATTAACAATATGAACTTATCCCAAACAAACTGATCTGAACTGAAATTAACGAATATATACATAACCATTTGTTCGAGGGTACAACAACTAAGCATATTAAAGAGAATTACATGATTTGATCTGATCGCTTCTATCCCAAAAGTACTACCATAGATAATCATCTAGTCATTAAAACTAACCATTCATAACTTAGGCTAATCCTCCAAAAGCGGTGCTACATGAAACCCTTGTCTGATCGCTCTGGCTCTGCACACTACCATGGATCAAGAAATGTGGGCATGTACGACATCCCTAACCTGCTCCATCACAGAGATGATGAGGTCTAAGATAGTCGCAAATAGAGCTGGATCAACCTGGCCCTCAAGATGGCCTCTGGCTGTAATTCGGGTGGTAGCCTCAATCCTGCCCATGCTATAAGCTAATCCTGCCGGAAGTACCCCGCCCTCAATCCTTGGTACAGTAAGTCGATCCAATAGATCACTCCTAACATTACGGGCCTCAGACAGGCCACCCAAAGTCATATGATAATCGGCGACAAGAGAAGCCTGAGTGGTAGCATCTAGCAGTCCATGGGGTGCAGGTGGTGCAGACCCAGGAGATCCAAATGGATAACCAAGCACGGTATCAGGTAACAATGGTGCAGGAGATAAAGGTGGCATTTCCTCAGTAGGTGTTGGGCTCTGTACAGGGGAGGGAACAGGAATTGGTGGAACCTCATGGATGTCTACAGGAACCTCTGGAAGAGGGTCTGATACTGGTATAATTGGTGTCGTGGAAGGCCCCACTCCTTCTGCCCTCATTATCCTTTGTGCCCTTGGTAACTCTTCATCCTCTAGTACCACCCTCGTGGCGATTCTAGCTCTGGTAGTCGCCCTGACTATGGTTATCAATTCCTCAGCGGTCCTCTCTTCATTATCGCCAGGATCCTCCACGGGATCCTCTTCAGTAACAATCCCTTCTGGGATAACATCCTCAACCGCAACATTTTCAATATGAATCTCATCCGGTCCCTCGTTAGGGTACTCTATTGGATTCACAATTTGATCTCCAATATGTAATAAAACATCCTCATGATGAGGCTTCTGAACCTCAGGGTTCGGTACCCCGCTGCCCTATACGAGAACGAACTATGTTACTATCATAATTTTTCTGTAAGGGTTCCCGTAAGGGTTTTAACTGTCAGTACTACGTTAGGTAGTCCGACTATGAACTTGGAAAGAGTTCTTATTATCTTAGTGAACTTATTATCTTAACGTCACATCATCTCTGAGGTTTATAACGCTTGGCTCTGATACCATTTCTGTAATACCCCCAAATCTGGGGTCGGGGATTCGGGTTGTCACGAGTTCCATTTCCCTTATCAATACTTAATCTTATCAGTCAACCAACTACTGTGTACTGTGACCCCATAATATACACACACACACCACAAGTTATAGTCTCAGAGATGAATACCAAAAAATAACACAAGTCATTTTATTCCACAATTATAAACCATTACACCTTAAAAAGGGTTTCTAAAATAATTTACATATTCTTTGCTATTATTACAATTCATAAATTTACATAAGTCTGGTACATCAAAAGTTGAAAACCTAGCCTATTGGTAGATCCTACCTCAGCTACAACGGCATCGACGCCTACAGGAAACTGGGGAACGTTTCCTATCCGCTCACGAATTGGGAGTTTGATCTTGTTCATCTTGTCTATCTGTTGTTGTGTTATGAAAGAAGAAAGCAAGGGTGAGCAACAAGCCCACCAAAATAATATGTATAATGATTAACAATATATGAGCATTCTCATAGCACTCATGAAAGTCTTGGTCAAGAAGAATTGAACCAAGTTTGACCTCTTAATACGACCAAGTCGCAAAATATTTAGTATATATTTACATATACTTTTCAAAATCTTTGAAATACTCTGCCATGCATAATATACACAGAGTTCCAGTTTATAACTGTATAAAAATATTGTTGCAAGGTGATCTCATATATCTAACTTTGTCTCAACGTTTTTCTGAAAATCTTTGTCATGTATAAGATAATCATTAACCAGATATATGTTGAAAAGGTGAAGTTACGAGATACTCCAATATACTTATATCTTTTCTGAATACTACTTGAACTACCACCATTCAAGGTATAATCCGTTTCAAAAGTTCATCACATAGATGAGACTAAAAGATAAGATTTGAATAGATTCAATCCTTGAAATATCATTATAAATAATGAAGTTACGAGATACTTCATTAAGTCCCGATATATATATACACCTATATATATATATACATTTCATACACTCCTTGAAAACCTCTGTTATGAAAATTATAAATAGAGTTGTAATATCCAATGAATTTGGAAAGGAGAAAACCTTGGCATAAACCCGATATCTTGCTGATCTACTAGTAGATGGACGAATTCCCCACTGGTCATCACCCTGGCCGCAATAGGACCTTATGCTGGGCTGCTACTCAGCCACTTACGCATTTGATGGACTCCCACTGAGCCACTTACACTTTCATGGACGCCCACTGAGCCCATGTTGCTTATGCCGACTCAGTAGATGGACTTACTTCCCGAACGTTAGGTAAGTAATCAATTCATTTATCAAAACAGTAACCTCGTTGCGAATATAAAATACACCACAGAGCCGGATCCCTCAGGTTTTGAGCGAGATTTAAATCCCCTTTGAAAGGAAGATGTTAAATATAAAAATGAGTTTTGGGATCCGCTCTAACTTTTAAAAATCATTTTGAAGACTCGAAAACATTTTTAAGAATGTTTGGAGTAATGCTGATTTAATGAAATAAATAAGTCCCGATATGTTGGAGAATATCTGAATATTATTATTTAAATAATATTCCCATAAAGAATAATCTTTATAAAAATAATTGAAGTAGAAGCTTTAAAACTCATAATTGAAATGAATAATAAATAACCAAAGATATACTTATACGAAAGTACGGTCTTTATTTGAATAATCGAAAATAAGTTTGATTATCGAAACATTATTCTTTAATAAAATAAAGAATATTATTTAATAAAAGGAGCAGAGTCATAAGCCCTCGAATGAATATTCAAAATAATATTCATTAAATAAAATAAGCGGAGTCATAAGTCCTCGAATGAATATTCAAAATAATATTCATTAAATAAAATAAAGTTATCGAATAAACCTTATTCGATTAATAGTTTTGAAAACTATATCTATATATATAAATATATATATATATATATATATATATATATATATATATTATACTCGGGAACATCGACTCCCGGTTTAGAAAAATGTTCACCTTTGGGTCCCCTATACTAAGGGTATACGCAACTACTGCTTATCTCTAGCATAGGTATTATGCAACTTATAAACATTTGAATTAATAATTTTATATCAAGATTACGAAACAGGCATGCATATATACCATATCAGCATGCTCCAATATATCGCAAGATTTGCTAATAACAATCATGCACTTATCACAAGATAATGCATATGCATATATACATCACAACAACAGTATAACGGGTAGAAAACTTGCCTGAGCGACTGGGGGTGATAAGAGGCTTGGGACGAGTCTGGTGACCTATAAACAACATATAAGTTGGAATTAAACCAAAGTCGCTTAAGAATCTATACTTTAACCAATTAGACCCTAACGTTCGCTTTTGTGCTTAACGATTCACTTAAGTCGCTCGAGTACCCTCGGCTCCACCATTTTTAATAAATTAACCATTAAGGGTTTTAAGGCGATTCTTTCGCGAGTACCCTACCAACTTCCTAATCCACTTTACATAATTTTTTTCTACTCTAATTTGTCATTTAAGGGCCTTAACCAAGGTTTCAAATTAAGGCAAGGGGTAATGGTTCGGTCGCGAAATGCCGTTACTTAAAATGGTCGTTTCTTCTAAACCGTACATCGGATTCAAGCAAACCACATATCAAAATGAAGCTCGTAACATGAACTATATAATCATGGCAATGGTCAAAACCTAACAGTGAGTTCACGGGTCCTGATGTTAAGAACAAAAACAGTCTAAAGTAAATCGGGCATTACAACGGCTATGTTTACGCGATTACCAAATTTTATACTACTCCAAATCAATCCACAATCAATCCACAATTATTACTACAACCAAACTCCATCCATACACTACTACAACAGCCCCAACATCTCAAGATTTCCAATTTATACTACTACTCAATCATGAACTAAGAGCTTACTTAAGTTCATTAACTACTAATCAAGATTTACAACTCCAAAAACATCACAAAACCAACCAATCTCTAAATACACAATAATCATGCCTCTCATAAACTATACTAATGATAACAAGCTCTTAACATTCAATAATTATGCTAGGTTAAGAGATTATACCTTTCTTGTGAGTAGGAGTAACTAATGAGCTTGAAACAACTTTGGAAAATCCTTACTAAAGCTTTATCTAAACAAAAACACAAGATCAAAATTTCAAGTTCTTGAAAAACACTATTCACTCTCTTCTTCCATGAATTATAGGAAGAGATTGTGAAGGAATTTGAAGCTTAGACTTATAGGATATCTATATCTATGTACAAGGAACCTTAGATAATTACCTCACTAATTAACAAGGATTGGAACTTAAATTTGAGTTTTTCTTTCTTTGAAAAAGAGATGAAGCCGAGAGCTTCTTGATGGAAAGGTGAAGTCACTTTGTATTTTGTGATTTGTTTTGCCTTGGCTTGGCTGTTTTGTTTTTGTTTTGGTTAATTACCTTTTAACCATGGTAAAATTTGTGTGGTTTATAATCAACCAACACTTCCTTCCCTTTTGGTCATGCTTATGTCATCCTCCTATGTCATCTTCCCACACTTGTCCTCTTCTTGTTGGTGTGATGATATCATCATCACTAACCTCTTTGATTAGCTCCTAATTACTTGGCTAATGACCGCTGATCTGTTATATGGTTCGCTTAACTTTCATTCTCGTTTATCGTTTGAGGGATCATACACGAGATCTTATTACTTGGGTTTCCTTAACCTTTCTCAATACATTATATTCCTTTTATGATCCTCTCTTATACTCCTTGAATTTAAATCCTTTTTATCCTGTTACCTTATACTCAATTATTTCGGTATCTGGTGGATTTTCGGGAAAAATCAAAGTGTTCGAATTTGGATTCTGACGATCTTTACATTCACTTATATACCATATTGAGTACTAATAAGATCTCAGAATGACAATAAAAGAACCTCTACAAACTGTGGCATGAAAAGTTTTCTTATTTAGCATAATCAGCAAAAACACTATTCATAAGGGTTACAAAAAGTTAAAAAATTTGGGGTTATTACAACAAGAGGTACTGTTGACACAACATTATTCTTTAGAAATGCTAATGGCTCTAGTATACTTGTTCAAATTTATGTATACGATATTATATTTGGCTCTACAGATGAAAAACTTTGCAAAAAGTTTGCCAAATTGATGCAAAGTAAGTATGAAACGAGCATGATGGGAGAACTAACTTACTTTCTTGGCTTACAAATTAAGCAAGTTAGTGATGGAATATTCATTAGTCAAACCAAATATATTTATGATCTTTTAAAGAAGTTTGATCTAATGGATTGCATATCTGCAAAAACTCCCATGGCCACTGCAACTAAACTTGAATTAAACACTACGGAAAAGTTTGTGGATATTTCAAGCAATAAAGGCATGGTTGGCTCACTTCTGTACTTAATAGCTAGTAGGCCAGATATAATGTTTTCTACTTGTCTTTGTGCTAGATTTCAGGCTGATCCTAAAGAATCTCACTTAGTAGCTATTAAGAGAATCTTCAGATATCTCAAGGGAACACCAAAACTTGGAATTTGGTACCCTAGAGATTCTGGTTTTGATCTAACTGGTTATTCAGATGCAGATAATTCAGGTTGTAAAATTGATAGAAAAAGTACAACAAGAACCTGTCAATTTCTAGGAAACAAGCTAGTATCCTGGTTCAGTAAAAAGCAAAATTCAGTTTCTACTTCTACAGCTGAAGCTGAATATATTACTGCTGGTAGTTGTTGTGCACTGATTTTATGGATAAAAAACCAACTGTTGGACTATGTTCTGTAAGTGGACAGAATTCCTATTTTCTGTGATAACATAAGTGCAATTGCCGTCACTGAAAATCTAGTACAACACTCAAGAACAAAGCACATAGATATCAAGTACCACTTCATTAGGGAACTTGTGATGAATGGTACTATAGAACTTCATTTTGTTCCAATTGAGAAGCAGCTTACAGATATCTTTACCAAGCCACTTGATGAGTCAACCTTTTCTAGATTGGTAAGTGAGTTAGGTATGCTTAATTATTCTTAAACCTTTTCATATAATTTTGCAAGTTGAAATGCAGCCAGAAACTTAACTGATTTTTCTATTTTAGATGAAAGTTTAGCTAAGTCAAAATTTACATCTCGACAAATATTCATTATCCATCGAGTTTGATCATCCGTCGAAATAGAATAGCTTCATAAAAATCAATTACTTTTCTGGATTATTTTATACCGACGGATAATTGTTTTATTCTCATTCGTCGAATTGTCTATATCTTAGCCGTTAAAAGTACTGAACATTATCCATCGGATATACTTATAGTCTGTAAGTATGTCACGACGGATAATTGACAGAATTTTGACAGTTTATTTTATTTTTAAATGACTATTTTGGCATTTTTGATTAGGTCTTTATTTTATAACTTAAATTTTTATTCCTTTTTAATCTGAGAATACATAAAAGCCTTACTTCCAGTTTATTTTAACTTTTATCATTTTCTATTGCTACTAAACTGCTATCTTCTTCCTCAAAGCAAAATCCTCTCTCTCACTGCAAATTTCCTTACTTTAACAATGGCACCAGTAGTCAAAATCATGTCTCAGTCAGGATTTATCTATGAGAAGAACAACTTTGCTGCACTTGTGAACAAAGAGATTCCTGCATCTGAAGATATTTACAAAATTGTGGACTTTATGAAGGGATGCAAACTCAGCTATGCTATGCTGGAATCACCCACAATCTACTGTGAAGTTGTGGAAGAGATATGGACAACTGCTGTGTACCATTCTACTGAAAAAACCCATAACTTTTACTCTTAAAGGTAAGCAATTCTGCATTAATAGTGATATAATTCAAGCATGCTTTAAGATTCTTGATAACACTACTACTGAACCACACACAGATGCTAATTTAGTTACCATGCTTAATTCTATTGGCTATGCTCTTCCTACCACTAAGTTAAGTGAGATTAGAAGGCTAGGTCTTAGAAAAGAGTGGAGTTATTTGTGTGATGTAGTTACCAAGGTGTTTTCTGGTAAAGTAAGCAATTTTGACTCTGTAAACACTGTCATGCTTAACATGCTTTATATGCTAGTTACTGATAAGAACTATAATTTCAGTGACATGATCATGTTTGAGTTAGGTTACAAGTTAGGGGAAATTAAAAAGAGAGGTAAAAATGTCTATTATGCTGGATTCTTTATGATTCTTGCTAACCATCTTGTTGAGGATATTGTCATTGAGAACCCAACCACCAAACTGGATTGTTGGGTTCAAGAAAGGAGAGTGATTGCAGATCTTAACTAAGCAAGTCATCATAAAGAGGTGCCCCTTTTCTATTTTCCAATCATGGAGGGCCCTCAGGTAAGTGAGGTAAGCACCATTGTCTCTACTATTCCAACCTCCCAAATTTCTTTGCCTTTGAGTGTGGCTATGGCATCTGTGTCAATGAACCAACAGATGCCTACCCAAGCAATCAAAACAAAAATTTGCAAATCCAAACCAAAGAAAACCCCCTATGGTTTCTCTCAAAAGAAACCAGTTGCAAAATCTACCAAAACTAAAGAGGGGAGTGTGAAGGGTGGTAAGTAGGTGAGGGACAGGGTGAACATGAAAGAAACCCCAAGGATAAGGATGGAGAGGTAAGTGTACCCAAGCATAGCCACACCACAGTTTCCCAACAAACTATGGTGATTAATAAGGAAATTAGTACAACTCTAGTTTCATCCTCACAAAAGGATGTTACTATTGAAACAAGCTCCCAACCAGGAGCACATGATAAGAGGGTAAGGGACAAAAGCTCACCCCAAACTTATGCCAGAAATAAGAGATCCAAACCCATTGGGGATGCACAGGGAACACACACAGTGAAAACTGAAGCTAAAGACTCAGTCACTACACCATCTCAAATTCATATTGATGTGGCTCCAATAAATGTGGAGTCACAACCAAAATCATTCATCATAGAAGCACCTCAAACACCAAACTCTCCCACAAATTCTCTGGATGGATATGATCAACACATCAATTCCCGATTCCCCTTCTTTAACTCTGTTGGGGAGGCTAAAATCTAGTGCAAGTGAGCATCATCTTTTGGATGATTTGTTGGCTCACTTGCCAATTCTTTCAGGAACTGTTAAGACATCTGTGCCCAAATTTTCATCAATCTGCACAGAGTCTACAATAGTCTCCACTCCAAACTCATTCATTTTTTCTATTCTGGTGGATATTGTTCATCCTTCGGTTAGTCATTGTATCCCAACGGATGTGCCTAACAGCAGTCATCCGTCGGCTATCCTAACTACTACCCCGATGGATGTTCCTCATTCGTCGGTATTCACTACACACACTGAAATTTCAACAATCGTTACAAGTGTAGATGAGTTATAAGTTGTACAATCACTCATAGGACTGAGGGAAGGGAGTGAATTGAGTGAGAGGCTGAGTTGCTCTCATGAAGAAGGAGAGGGAATGAGTGAACAAATGCAGGCTATTTCTTCCAGCCTGGAAAAAGAGAGTGAGAGGAGTTCTACCTTAGTAGGTGAAGGTGAGGGTGTGAGGGTGATGAGCCAAGGGGAGCCCTTGATGCAAGAACAGAGAGAAAATGAGATAAAAGCAGGTACAACTGAATGGGAAGAGCCCATTGTAAGTGAGTTAATGGATGTCAATGAGGCTGATAAGAGACAACTAATTCAACAAGAATATCAAGTTGTTTTAGACTCTGTTTCTTTTGAAGCTGAGGCATTTACTCACCCTGTGGCAGCATATCAAGTTCTAGTTGAACAGGACAATGTGGTTGCAGAAAAGATGCTTAACTTGGTGCATACAACTGCTTCAATGCAAAGAGCAAAGGATGCCATCATAGCCATGCCACCTAAAGCTGGTGATGATGTTGACTATGGAACTGGTGAGTCTGAAGAGTTCTTTGGAGATGAAGATGGTGATGAAGAAGAGTTCATGGACATAGGGGGAGAAGCAGGCCCTAGCTCTAGATCAAACGTTTCACCTTGGGTGTTTTCTAAAGAGTGTGATGAGCAACATTTCAAGACAACTCTTTTTACATCATTCAACAGACACACTGCTCTTCAAGCCACCACTAATGCTAGCACCAAGAAGCTTCTACAAGCACACCTCAACTCTCTACAACTACATTAAATACAAGCTCTTCAACACAATCAAGATGTCACTTCAATCAAAATAGAGATTGACCAAGTCAAGAAGGATGTATCTGAAATATTGGATGCTAAATTTCTTGATACAACAGTGCTTGACATCAATAGACAGTTGAGAAAGAATTCTAATATTGCAACTAAAGTGGATTCCTTGGACACAAGACTGAAAGCATTAGAAGCCTCTCTCACAGCCATTCATCTGCATCAAGCACAATAAACTCAGTTGCTTCAAAAGCTGGTGGCTGCATAAACTTCTACCTCCACTCTACTTGATGATAACAAAACGGGGGAGAAATATTCAACCATCCCAGTTAGTAAAGGTGGGAAAACTAGTGAGGGGGAGCATGTGTTAAATGTTCAAATCAATCAATTAATAGTTCCATAAATTACTTTGCCAAAGCCACCAGTATTGGACAGCATTGATCTGATCCAAATAACATCTATTAAGCTTGATTCAAAGTCAAATATCAAGATGCTTGATTTTACAGCTGTTGAGAAGGAATTGGATGACAAGTGGAGGAAAATAGATAAAGAAATTCAGAAGAAATTTGGTCACATACAGAAACCATACAAGATCTTTCATCACCACTCACAAGTCAAGCAAATCTCTCTGAATGAAATGAGTCTAGGGAGCTTGGAAAAAGGGCCAATCTTCAAGTCTCCAAAGGCCAATCTGGTTTTGAAGCCTAAAAAGAACTATCCAAAGTTCTCAGACAAAAGTCTTGTGGATCTTATTTTTGAGACACCTAGGCCAGATGAAAAGAAGTTGTTGGCAAGGTCAATTGCGTTCTTCAAAGATCCAACTGATTTAGTGCTGAAAAGAAGGATTACCAAGATCTACAGGAATGGTAAGGAAATATGTGTGGTGGCTGGACACCCTCAATATGTAGAAGTCACGAAGGAAGAAAAGGAAAGAATTAAGCAAGAAAAGAAGCAGGCTGCTTTAGATGCAAAAAAGCTCAAACAAAAGAAGAAGCAAGCTGCGATCTTGGCCAAACTTCAAACTGTGAAAACTACAACTTAGATTTCTGAGAAACCACCTGTGATTACTGAAGCTCGAGATCATAAAATGCTTAATGAACCTCAACAGAAAAGAAAATTCAGATACAAGCTTCATTCCAAAAGAAAATTGGACTTCAGTTATGAGGAAATGGAAGACTACATTCCCAAACAGTCTACAACTGCAACTCAAACATCAAAACCCTCAATGGTGCATGAGTAATTCAAGGTTATCCAATAAAGAACTTTTATGGTGAGCCTATAATTCCCAAAGATGAGCCAATAGACTAGGAAAGTTGTCAATTCCTAAAATCAATTTACATATCTTCAATAAGCCAAAGAAAACAAAGATAAGAGCAACCAAGAAGATCAAGCCTGTGACTCTCAGAACCAAAGCCCTAGCTAAAACTCAACCAACTGTCAACAAGGGAGATCTACTATACATTTGTGACATCAATGAATTTTCAGAAATAAATCTCTACTTCGATTAATTGGAAGAGGTAAGAGGAATTGATGTTCACAGACATCTTCCTGAAAGACCAGTGTTTATTACAAGGAGGGAAAGAGTTCACATGGCCTCTTCACAGGATTCTTCAAGAAAGCCAATCTGTACTGATAAAGGAAATTGGTCCTAAAGAAGATAGAAGAACTAAGGAGTAATAAAGCCAAAGATGTACTCCCAAAAACTCTATCAATTCCCTTCACAGGAAATAGAGTACATTTGAGGCCTTATTGGCTGATGGAATTCATGGATGACAAGGGTGTTAGAAGATTCTTCAGACTGGATGACCAATTGAGTATCTCTAACAATGAGACTCTGTTGGAAATGCAATAAAAGCTGGATCTGTCAGATGCTGAAGAACTTGAATTCCACAGGCAGCTCTAAAATCAAATAGAGGAAAATAACAGAAAGCTTGGGAAGAAATCCAGACAATCAAGGAAATAAAAATCATCTGCTCAGACTAGAGGAGCACCTTGATAATGATTGTGAGAACTCTTTGTACACTTTACTTTGTTTAATTTTCAATAAATTTATAGCACTTATTAGGTTTATCTACTATAATTCAATCTGTACATTTAGGGTGTTTTGTTATCATCAAATTTCTCTTAATTTATGACTACAATTCCATTAGACATAAATTGGGGGAGATTTTTAGGAATATGTTGTGAACTTGATGATAAATTAAACAAAACACCTTAGTAGATTTAACTTAGTGATTATAATTGAACATCCATCGAGAGTGTAGCTTATGTAACAAATAAGTATTGTTGCTCATTTCTGTAAACAACAATGTTTTAGTCTGGTAGATTCTGTAGGATTCTCTAAGTCATGTTGACTACTAGATTGATACACAGAATAGGTTGGCTAATTGTAAATATGAGATGTCATGTAATTCTGTATAAGTGAAATTGAGTCAAGTGAAAGATAGACTCTCGATGGATGATCTACAAGGCTCCCGACGGATGATCATATTGAACATAGGTATTAATAGTGACAACACAGTCACATGCGTCGGTTGTTTGCAAAAGGAATGTGACAGTCTATTCCGCAGGATTTTGAGAACAAAGAAGCATTATCACTTCCATGCAAATGTGAAGATATTCAAAGATGCTGGATAGAGTAATGTTGTAGCATGATATTAGACTAGATTCATTTTTTTATTGTCTTATCTTATTATCATGTAACTTGTTGATATATAAGCCAAGAGTAGCAAGTAGAACGAATAACTAAGAAAGCACATTTTTCAGAGAGATAGATAAGGTTGTACTTGTTAAGAATTTGTCTGTAGTTTGTTTATTCACTTGTAAAAGCAGCTATGTGCTATTCAAAGAATTACAGAGTTCTCAATCTAATATATATATATATATATCTGGTGGATACTTTCAAATCCACCAGAAAGTTTTAAAGCTTGTGTTTTATTACTTGGTGTTTTGATTTCTATTATTCTTTCATTCCGCATTACTGCAAATGAAACACTGTTATATATATTGACTTAGAACATTTTTAAAATTTCAAAAGAAGCCAGAATTACATTCAACCCCCCCCTTCTATAATTCTTGTTGTATTGTTAGGGAATAACAATTGGTATCAGAGCAAGCTCTTCAAGTATAGAGAGTGTAAAGATCACAACAAATTAACAGGATGAACAAGAAGGATGTTGGAGTAAAGATTCTATTTATGGACAAAGATAATTATCACCACTGGAAGGTGAAGATGAACCTACATATTATTTCCTAAGATGAGGCCTATGTGGATTGCATAGAGAGAGGTCCTTATGTACCAATGAGAGCTGCAACTGGAAATGAACCATCAGTTCCAAAACCCAGACATGAATGGTCTGATGACATATAGCAAGTCAGGAAAGATAAAAAGGTCATGAACATATTGTTTAATGGTGTTGATGGTGATATGTTTGACAACATAATCAACTGTAAAACAGCAAAAGAGGTTTGGGACACAACTCAAATTATTTGTGATGGAACTGAGCAAGTAAGAGAAAATAAGATGCAGCTCCTGATTCAGCAATATGAGCATTTTCACTGTGAAGAAAGTGAGTCACTCACTGATATTTTCAGTAGGTTTCAAAAACTACTGAATGCTCTAAAACTGCATGGAAGAGTCTATCAGACAAAAGACTCTAACCTCAAGTTCCTTAGATCTCTCCCAAAGGAGTGGAAACCAATGACATTCTCATTGAGAAATTCACAAGATTACAAGGAGTTCACCTTGAAGAGACTGTATGGCATCCTGAAAACCTATGAGCTTAAAATGGAGCAAGATGAAAGGATGGAGAAAGGAAGGAAGAAGGGATGATCCATTGCACTTGTTGCTGAGGTGGAAAAGGAGAAAGAGATGAAGGTGGAAGCTGTTGAGTCTACATCAAAGGTCTGTGAAAGCTAGGGTAAAGGGCTGGTAGCTGAAAATGAAGAACAGTTGAGCCAAGATGACATGGATGATATTGATGAGCATCTAGCATTCTTATCTAGGAGATTTTCCAAGCTCAAATTCAAAAAGAATTTTGGAGCAGTCAAGCAAAACAGAAACATGGTTGATAAGTCAAAATTCTAGTGTTTCAAATGTGGTTTGGCAGGTCATTTTGCTAGTGAATGTAGAAAGTCTGATCCCAGCAAAAAGAAGTTTGAGCCTGTTGATTATAAGAAGAAATACTTTGAGTTGCTCAAGCAAAAGGAAAGGGCTTTTATCACACAGGAGAATGATTGGGCTGCAGATGGATTGGATGAAGATGAAGAAATCAACATGTCAATCTAGCCCTAATGGCCAAGTTAGATAAAACAGAAACAAGTTCATTAAGCAATCAGGTAATCACAACCAACCTAGCTCATTTGTCTAAAGCTGAGTGTAAAGATGCAATAAATGACATGTCTACTGAATTATATCACCTGCGTGTTACACTCAAGTCTCTCACTAAAGAAAACAGTAAAATCAAAGAGAATAATGTGTTTTTAAGTGAAAGAAATAATATGCTAGAGACTTAATTTATTGAGTTTAAAAATTAAAATTATAATGCAAGGTTGCTAAGGATGAACTAACAGAATCCTTAAAGAAAGAAGAGATTTTAAGGAAGCAGCTTGAGCGAGAACAAGAAGTAATTAAAGCATGAAAATCATCTAGAGATGTTCATGCTCAAATTACTAAAGTTCTATAGAATCCTTTTGTGATGCAGCCTGGAAAAAGAGCAAAGAGAAGCTTGATTCAAATCTGGTTGAAGGACTCTTTACAGATGTGGACTCGACGATGATGAAAATCATCCGTCTAGAATATCATTTTGATTATCCCTCGAGAGACAAGGAGCCACATCTGTCGGCTGTGAGTAAACCAGTTAGCAGAGCTATGTTAATTAAATTGAATGAGAAATATGGATCAGTTTCTAAAAACTTTGTTCCAGGAGAATCAAGTCAAGTTAGAAAAGAAAAGAAAGCTAATGTCGGTCATATGTCTATCAAACAATTGAATGACAGACTGTAAAAGATTGAGGTTAAAACAGAAGCTAAAAGGAAAAACAATAGAAATGGGAAGGTAGGGATTAACAAATATAACAACTACACACCTGATAAATATGCACCAAGAAAAATCTGTGTTAAGTGTGGTAGGGAATAACAACCAGGCCGGCCCGCAAGATTGTAGGAAGCATGTGGAGCCGATCGAGATTTATGTGACTAATTATCTGAAGGCCTGACTTTATCATGGGCTTGCGCTACACGGGTCGAAGAACCCTAACCCTAACCTATGTGACTTGTTCTCCAAGAAACTACGTGAGGCTTGATCCTTATAAATAGGGTAGGTAGGCACTTGTATGAGACATGAGTCGACACTTGATAGAGAATAATAAAAAACTCTATTCTTTCTTGAGAAGTCAACATACACGATCAACCACCACCATACATAACCTTCTTTCGCCCTCAAAACACCACCCTTGATCTTTATTCCGGCCATCAACCTCCAAAATACTATTATACGAAATTCTCCCTAAAACATCTAGATTTATTTAATTTTCCCGAATTGATCAGGTCGAGCTGATTGTTTTTTCCGATCAAACTTAAATACATACTTTTTTGTATTAGATATATCGATTTTTATTCAAAATAATGACATATTTAATGTTTTCCTGTTTAATCAGACAGTCCCAATCTTTTTTAGATCAATTTTTTCCTGATTTTTTACAAATCAAATCGGACAGTTTTTCAAATTCAAATTTTCTATATATTTTCATCATGAGCTTGAACTAATAATCTGATGTACTGCATGTGGGGAATGGGGATCGTGCCTATTCAATATCCATATTTTCTAACTTTTATATATGCTTTTTAAAACATATACATCAAAATAATATTAAGCAATAACATGTAGGGGTGAGAGAAAAAAATTGAAGTCAAAATTATAATCGCAAAAAATCGTTAAATCATATTAAAAAAAGGTTAAATATCAAAGTGGTTAGTCAATTGAAGGTCATATATTAGTTTAATCATCAAACTTAATGGGGTATCATTTGGATCACTAAAGTCATAATAAATACCAAACAAATACCTCAAAATATGTGCTCGAGAATTAAAATTTATTTTATGGAGTTCTAAACATTTTTCTAAAATCTTATTACAACCAAATAGAAAAGTTATGAATTCATAGTATTTTAGATGATTTTGTGAGATTTTTAAAATTTATCTACTAATTATTTTTGTTTAAATAAAAAATGACTACAAAATTAAAAATAAACAGTTGATCAATTTTTAAAAATATTACTATATTATATAAAATACTATAATTTATATATTTTCATTTGGTTGTAATAGGATTCAAGAAAAATATATAGAACTCCATGAAATAATTTTTAATTCTCGAACACATATTTTGAGGTATATGTTTAATATTTATTATAACTTTAGTGATTCAAATGATATCCCATTAAGTTTGATGATTAAACTGATATATGGCTTTCAGTTGAGTGACCACTTTGATATTTAACACCATCAAAAAATATCAAATTGTTAAAACACCAGACTTAATGGGAAACAAAATTAACTGTATCGATATATTATATTTATATATAATATTATATGCATACATATTAATTATCATAACTTTGAAATAATTGTTTTCAAAATTTTGTTAGATAGGTATTTACTTAACATTGGTATTATATAACACCATAAACTAAATAAGATCAATATGTGAATATTTTTAAATTGTAATTTTTAAAGATGTGTAAAATTAATTTTTTTCATATGTTTTAATATACCCTTCTTTTTTGTTATGAACATATATTTTTGTTATACCCTTCTTTTTCATATCTATTATTTAAGATAATATAAGTTATATATAAAAATAACTTTATGAAATATGTTAACTTCGTTTTACGAATTTTAATATGACCAATCTTTTGTGTTTCATGTAATATAATTATTTACATTGATATTATTTATTTTATCCAATACATTATCAATAAAAAACCATATAAATAGAAAAAAATATCAAAAAGTCGAATAAAAATTGAGACCGATAAACGATATTAGAGTAATCTTGTGTTAAGATTAATATTGATATTATTTATTTTATTTACATTGACATTATTTTGTTAATATTACAGTAATCTTGTGTTCAGCTTAATATTGCCTTATCTATTATATCTTAATGAGCACTATTGAAAAGACCCAAAAATTTGTACTAAGAATGACATTTTTGTAAATATTTTGACCCACATTTTTGAAATTTGACCAATGGGTCGAACCATTTTCATAAATCAACTAATTCCCATATAAATATGCAAATATCCATGGACTATTCATATCTTAAATGGTATTTATATTTATTAAAAAATCACTTTTCAATATTAAAAAGATCAAACATATTATTAAAATAGATTTATTTTTATACCCAATCAATTACAGATCCACAAATCATGTCAGTAATTCAAATTCAAAAATCATTACTACTTTCCTTGATAATTATTATCTTCTTCATCTTTCTTTGTTACAGGCCATATCAATCAGAATCAAATTCAAAAATAATAATTAATCTTGAATAATTTTGAATTGATTTGTTATTGAATATCAGACATTTATTTCAAAATTAAATTCATAATTTCATTATAATCTTCTTCTCATTATTATATGTATATGTATAGAAGCCATGTATTTTCTTAAATCGTTAGCATTATTCATTTAATTAGTATGTTGCTCGGATTTGTTTCAATCTTGATTTAATCGATTTAATTTTTTCATGTTTCAGGAAGATAGACAATGGGTGATTTTTGTTGTCGGTGATTTTTCTTCATTTTTGAATTTACTAAACAGAATGGGTAAGTTTTTTTACATAATTTATACAATTTACAATTTCAATTTTATGCACTCTAAGTGTTTGATATTTTGTTTAATATGGCAGATGTTTTAGTATAAATGGAGAAAGACGAAGGCTCCTAACTAAATCAAGGTATACAACTTCACCAAACTATTTCTCATATGTTTATTCAGTTTCTCACATTAACGAATCATGTGTAGTTGAAAAACAAAACCCAATGCCTCTGCAACTCAGTCCACCTTCAACTAAACCTGGTATGACTGATGTTCTTTATTATGATTTTGATTTGAAAATATTTCATGCTTTAATCGTAGTATTGGTGTTTAATTATATGAATATTGTATGTGATTATGATATGTTTATGGATCTTTTGGGCAGTGATTACATATTTTTTTTTATCACAGGTCACATTGGTCGTGAGCTCCTTTATTTGGGTCCATCATCCTATTACTTTTATGTGCATATCAATTGTTTGATAAAATGCTTTAAAAAGTTTTCAGAAACATTATGACAATATTTTTGTTCATTTAATATGAATATTTCTTACTGAATCTGTATTGTTAGGAATTAATATGAAAAATGGAAGATATTGCTCGCAGGACAAGGTTAACTAAGGTTTTAAACGGAAGAGGCTGCTCGCAGGACAAGGTTAGCTAAAGTTTTACACATTAATCTCTTCATTTTTCTACATTTCAATTCCGGTTTAATTTTAATCTCCCTTTGTTGTTCATATGCATACTAAATGTACAGATCATCAGGTTACTTTTACATTCTTGGTTCCCGTTTATTAGTGTTGTAATTCACTTTCTTATTTGATACTATTTTGTATTATAAACACATTCTTGGTTCCCTGTTTATTAGTGTTCTAATTCACTTTCTTATCTGATATTATTTTGTGTTATAGGTTTATGCTAGATAATATCCAGAGGTTTTGGTTTATGACGTGTTTCCAAAGGTTCAATGGGTCAATAAAAGTGACTTATCAGAATGAATTACATTCTCCGGGTAATATCTCTATAGGCCTTGAGCTAGATTATATTTTGTATTATCTTACATGTTTATAATTTATTATATAGTAATTTTTGGATTTGTTCAACTTTGATTATGCAGGTACCACGTGTTCGATAAAAGTTGCAAACGAAATTTGTTGATCTCCACGATATAACTATAATTTTATATAAAAAATGCAATTTAGTTGAAATTTGTTGATCTCTTTGATATCTATAATTTTTCTGGCATGTGTCTCTCATACTGTTCTTGGATAGATGCAAAGTTGAGCACTGGGCCAATCTACAGGCTTTGTGTTGTCAGGAATGCTTCTGATCTGGTAATTTTTAAACCTGTTCTTAGCATATTCTGTTTTCATCCTTTATCTAGAACTTTAGTTATTGATTGTATGCATGTGTTAACACCAAATATTTGTTTTATATGTATTTAGTAGCATCTATGCCAACAAGTGATGCAAAACAATCATCAGTTCATGAAAGTAGAGGTCTGAAGGTTGGCGAGTGTATTATTGAAAGTGGAAAACATGAAAAAGTAAAAGATAATGTGCATGCTAAATCTTCATCGAAAGGGCCACATAAAGCGTTAAAGTGTTGCTAATCAAAGAATACTCTAACTATTACTGTGCAAACTCACGAGACCTCTTTTTTTCTGTCAACTGTGAGATTAAAAATTAAAGCAGGATCAAGTAATAAATGTGGACATAATTCACCTTCTCAGCCTACCTGCACAATTTAGTGATGGTGTACAGTCATTGTTGGATCATAACACTCGATGTTTTCTTGGAAAACTAAGGTATATTTAACTTTTTTATAAATTTTACGTTCCATGTCTTTAATAGTAGTAACTAAAGTATGTTTAAATTATATTTTGTACTTTTGATTTTAATATAGAAAGCACAAATGGTGTAGAACTCTCTCAAATAGTAAGTTTGGTAGGGGTTTTAAATGATTTTCCTTTAAAGTGAAAGTCTCATGAATTAAAAAATAAAAAAGTTAATTAACTAAAATTTGTTGGTTTATGGTATTTATATACATAGTATGCAGTCAATCTCTTCTTTATTCTATTTGAATTGGCTGACATATTCTTTATTTTAGTGATTTGTAAGTGGTGGCTTATTCCTTTTTTGAAAATCTCATGGCTAGCAATTTACATCTTCAAATACCAGTTTTCGATTATTCCATGTGAATCCTAGTTGTCGAATCTCTCACACATGTGCAACTAATTCATCTTTTTTGCGAGTTTTCACTGAATTTTTAAGTCTTTAAAATATCGTGTCATTTTTAAGACTTATTTCTTCTTTGTTCTAAATTTTTTATGTTGTTTGATATTTTTCTTTATAGGTTTTGGTGTTCTCTCAGAGACTCTACAATAATGAAAATGACATAAATATATCGACTATTGTGCGGTACAAACTCAAATCTAATTTTAAAATTGGATAAGATCATATTCGTTACCGCTATACATGGGCTCAATGCCGGAATATAGTGTGTGTGTGTGTGTGTGTGTGTATATATATCAGTTTTACTCCACATGTATCTACTTAATTACTCATCTGATGCATATAACTTATACATTCATTATATTCTCTTTTTTTATAGATGACTGAGGCACTTGATTAACTTAAGCATATTTGCTGCAAAAATATATCATGTAATTATTTTACTTTAATGTCCACTATCCAGATCATATTTTTTTACAAATGATAGATTTTTTAAATAAGATATATTAAACGTGCACAAAATAATTGTATATTTATACGATTAAAATGACAATATCTGCAGATCTCCGGAGTTGGGGAGTGAAATAAAATGTGCTTAAGGAAATCTCTTGCAACTAGATTATGTAGATGTCATTATCTTTATAATAATTTTTTCTTAAATTTTGGTAATATATTTGTATGATCAGGTTGAGAAGATCTTTTTATAAATATATAGCAATGAAGCTTCTGCAAAGGACATATGAAGTTACTGGCTTTATGCAAAGCAGTGCCTTAAACAGAGGAACTAGGTATCCTTCAGTGTGTTGATAATAATACAATATTTATATTATAAGTGAAGTTACAGAAAATTTGATGCACTACTTCTTATAAAGTCCAGTAACTTTAATTAATAAAGTCCAACACATGTCTGAACTTTCTATGATCTCAGCTTTTAGCTTGCACATGTTGATAAGGCGTGAAACATCATTAGCTTCTGCCCATTTTCAACAAGTGTATTGTAAAAATATGTGACTAAATAAAATATGGATGAATTGATAATTTTTAGTTGAAATTTCTCAGAGATAATATAAATGACACGACTATATCAGAATTCAGTAGCATTAACATAACTATGTCATCTGATACAAAGGTTCAAAAGGAGATTTAAATAGTACAAGCAAAAAATATGGCAACTAATTTTAATTCTTAAAAAATGGGAATTTTTTTTTGTCTATTTAGCTCTTGGATCTAATGTGTTTTAGATAATATAATTAAGCAGTAAGATGATTTTAACATATCCTATTTTTAAGTAATTTGGTTTCTATATAGTGAAGATAGTTAAGCAGTAAGATGGTTTCTATATGATTTTGTATCTTCTAATAGTTGAACTTTCTAGATTGCAACCTAAAAGTGATCTGCATATAGTTTTTAGTCCACATGAAAACTTGAAACACAACTAATAGATGATCCACCAGCGCGGGGAATGCTATAGATTTTCCTATTGGTAAGTGGGATGTTATTCAGTTTGTGGAGAAAAATTCTGGTAATATTTTGAAGATACACTGCTTAAATTTGTTGGTTACATTCTATCTTATTAGTATAGTTTTCATTTTATCTTTATATTATCTAAGTTGAGCAAAAAAACTCAAAATTGATGCAAGAGCTACACTCATCCAGATATCTGGCTTTAAGGTCATATGTAGAGTTGCACAAAACTGTGCTTAAGGAACATGTGGCCCTTTGCATAAGAATTTAAAACAAGACTGAAGGCTTCAATGTGAAATGAGGTATTGTTCTAACTCAATGATTAAGCACAACTGAAAAATACAAAGAAAAATAATTTTTTTCGCCATTTTACGTTATAATTGTGAGCTTGCATAAAATTTCATTTTCTGATATCAATACTAAATACAGAAGACAAAAAGTGTATTTTTTTTTATCCTAAAATAAAAAGGGTTTCTTGCCAACTATTTAACCACATCATAATATCACCTGATAGACTGATTTGATAAAATCAGTTTTGGCCATAAATTTCTTAATCAGAAAATCACTATATTCCTCCTATAAATTCAGTTCTGATTTGTTAATCACTATATTATTTAATCACTTTTGATATGATTGATTTTTTAATTTATAAATGTATATGTCATCTTTAACTTATTCCAGATTTACCCATGTGACTTTGCTGTCAATTACAACTCTTTTTGGCAGGAAAATAGAATAACCTTTATGTAAAAGAGGTAGATCATTAATTGTAGTGACTGAGGCTATTTTCAAGAAACTGAGCAGTTTTGCACGTGCAAAAAGTGAGTTTCGGTAAGTACCCTTTTAGTCAATCTGGGCTAACCAGGCGGATTACCCAACAATAGTGCTCGACCTAGCACATTAATATGTTAACTCTTAACCTGGAAAGTATATCAATACAAAATTAAAAGCTTTATTAAATTCGGCTTACAAGGGAACTATGTTTAATCATATTTGCAGTCAACAATTATCCACAATAAGCTAATTTGTGTATAAGTAATCAAATTTCTAATTATAGCTAGACTAACTTAAAAACAATGGTTTTGTGTTCTAATCTTAGTTGTTTATACTTATGGTAGTTAAGAGCTGGACTTGAGTTTATGTAATAACTCGAATTTTTGAGACCTTGTAAAATGTTTAATGAATAGTAACCCTGACGGACGGAAAAAACTTTAGAGCCCACAATATGTAGTGCATGAGAAAATGAGTTTCGGAGTTGATATTATGATTATACGTACCAAATGAGTGTATGTAAATGCTATTAGTTTTCGAAGAAAACGAACTTTGAAAAATGACCATATTTACGACTCATCGAGGATTACAGGAATCACAATATAATTACAAGATTAAAACCCTACGGATTTATATCCAAGTATGATAATTCAAAACATAAGGAATAAATACGAAAGGAATTACGTCGCGAACCATTTACGAGGAAGTATTACAAAAATGTTTAAGCGGTCGAGTGAACACGTAAACGATTAAATAAACGTAACACACTAACTAACCATGGTAAGAAAGTAACCATGGTTACTTTATCAAATAGTGAGCTAGATATAGGATGATCAACCAATGCTAATGAAATAGTGAGCTAAGTAAGCTAAACCAAGTAGCTTAGCTTGTAAACTAGGAAGCTAGTTAGATTTGTCCATAGATTTGGCAACAAGAATAAACCTAGGATTCTAAACTAGAGAATATCAAATTAATATAAGATATCACCAACATAATTTCCTAGAAACAACCAAGGAAGCAAGCATAAAAACTCTCTCCCCACTTCTTCATCAAGCTTCATTCGGCCCCTTCCTAAAAACAAGAGAAATCAAATTTAAAACCTCAAGTTCTAGCCATGGTTAAATCCTCCCATTAATTCTCAAGCTTCCTAACAACCAAAATAAGGTAAGATAAATCTTTGATCTCTTTTTATTAAGATTTTATGGGTGAAATAAAATCAAGAAAGTTGAGAATGTATAGTATGCATAGTAACTCTTCTTTGGTTTCTTGATTTCAATGGCGGTTTTAGGTTCCAAAAACCATACCAAGAACTCCCAAGACTTCACCATCATCAAGAACACATCTCAAGCTTTAAATAAAGATAAAAATATTTGACCCAACTTTATTTAAGATTCAATTTCAAGATCCTTTTAGTATGCAGTTATAAACCTAGTTTTAATGGTGGTATTGTTAAGATCTTGATGCTTAGTTAAGTAGATTTAAGGTTGATTGTTGTTTCCTCAAGAACATGATTTTCTTGGGAGGAGTTAGTGTGTTGATGATGATATGATGATTGTTGGTGTTAGTATAAAGATTTAAGGCATAAACAAAACTCCGATCGTAAACGTAATCTCGTTAAAATGAACAAAATGTAACTTTAAGTTTCTGCAGAAAGTCCCAAAGATTTAAAGTGTAGTTTCTTGAAAAATAACCCTTGATTATGATAGTCAATGTTATAAGGATCGTTTAGGCGCTTGAATCGCTTGATTCCGATTTACGGATCAAAAGTTACGGTCATTTTATTAAAAGTGATTTACGTGACAAATTTGAAAATATAAAGGATCGACTTAAGAATGTTCATAAATCATGAAATTTTTACATAGAGTAGTATTTTGAGTTTCCTAACTGCCATAAAAATTTTAAGTGAAAATAATGATTTTTCAATTTTATAAAAATATCGGAGCCGAGACCGAGCGATTAGAAACCGTAGAATCCATAAGTGGAGCCAACGACGAAAACGAAAATGAACTTAAGATACTTTGTAAAAGGAAGCGACCATGATGTGAATAAGGACTTAAAGGAATAATAAGGATAAAATAAGTTGAGAGGGTGGATATTAATTAGCGCATGAGTTCGGGTAGCCATAAATTAGAATGGGAACTAACGAAATGAATTGTGTTCATGATTATAGATTTCCGAGCGGAATCTAGAGCATCATCCACCTCGAGATACCCAGGAAAGTTTTCAAACCTACCTTTTTTGAAACTGTTGTGTTGTGTTTGTTTTCAAATAATGTCAATATATACATGATATTATATTTATGATGTTTTATGAATTATATTATATAATATCATACAATATGATAATGATTTTGGTATATGAATATTACTGAATTTCAATCGATAATGCTAGAGAGTATCGTTGTATATATGAGGAGTAGATTTTAGACCGAGGATCGGTCAGTGTAATTTTATGAAAACCCAGAAGTATTCTGGAGATGTTTTATTTAAGAATAAAAACGCTATAGTAGAGCGTGATATATAAGTTATAAGACCGAGAGTCGGTCAGTTTTTATAAAGTATAAACTCGGGAATCATCCCGGAGATGTTTAGGATCATTAAAAGTTCGTACTTATTTTATCCAAGGGACTCGATGTCCACTTGCGAAACATTAAATACCTCAAACTTTTATTAAAACGATTTCCAAAGATCGTATTCCCTCAACTATATTTTATTATTCGAATAATAAATATTAATTAACTATTCATTTATTATGGGAGAAGTATTCTCCAACGATTATTTATTTCAAACCCGATTAAATATTAAAGATTATTAAATTACTTAAACATAAAATAGTTGAGGAATATTATTTCAATATTCTTTTAAAAGCATAATTATTCGAGGTTTAATTATTTAACGATTGATATTTAATTATTAAATATTTATTAAATAATTTATTTATGATTTAAAAATCATAAAACCTGATTTAAAATACTTTTTTATTTTCGGAAAATCATTCGAATAATTTCAGATCCTCGGAGAATATTATCTCGACTTATTTTATGTATTTTGAATATAGTTTCAAAAGAAACTCCCCCTTATTTACTTACCTATTGACAATGGTCAACTCACATCCTTAGTACTTCCTCCAAAAAATTCGGAAGTACTTATACATATACATATATACGCTAATAAAATAAGTTGTTTCTATTAAAAAGCAAAATGCTTGGGGAACTTCGATGTGGTTCGAGTTCTCGAGATATGATAGAATTATTTTAAAAGGACAAGGGAGGGGTAGACTCTGGTACTATGTGTGCTAGATGGACTACCAAAGGTACCGCAGGCGAAGGTACTATGTGTATTCAGGAACTTGTGAAGTATGTGTATACCCAAAAATGGGACACGTAGCCCGAATGCGGCAAGGGTGATAACCGGGATACGAAGGTGTTGTCGTTCTACTAGTAGAAAAGGTTACTATTATCGTATTACGACTGATCATCGTATGCGATGGCTGGAACGAGTGTCCTATTCTTTCAATTGGAATTGTGATGCAATACCGTAACCCAAGCCTAGGTGTTGGGTTTACTATTAAGGTATTCGCAGGATAATAAAATCCCCTAAAGAATTGTTTTCATAAGAAGGTGTGTATCACCAAGGAAAACTAATTTCGAATAAAACATAATTATCATATATGATGTTTTACGTAAGCTTATAATATAGTCATTTTCATACTGTACATTATTATGCTGGGAACTATAGCTCACTCTTGATATCTTTAAATGACACAACACAACAGTGAATCAAGATGCCTACCATGAGAACCACAGCCAGGAAATGGGTAGGAAATGGCCACCTATTCCGTAGATTGTTTGGTGTTGTACCGCAGGTAGTCCGAATAAGCTGGATTGGTTTTCAGTTGTTTTTAGTTCGGCTTATTTATAAGTATGACTTATGTAAGGTAATAAATAAGAAATGTATATTTGGCCGACGGACTAGCCTTACTTAAATGTTATAGCCCATAGAGGGATTAGATGGATTGGTATAATGGATTGGGTTTTCTGGATGGCAAAGTAGGGGTATTTGACCCGAATGGATTATTATCGTGGGTGTATAAGAAAGATGATAATTACCTGCCTGAAGGGGTATTAGCAAGAGGGAGCTAGGAGCATACTTGGTGGTAAACTAATACCCCGGGGTCTCTGAAATATGCTAAGATACTAGGGTATTCGGAGAAGGGCACCTAGCTGGGCTATGCAGACAATGGTAAGAGGCCTGCAGAAGCAGTGTTTTAGTTAAATACGAACTCCACAGTGAGATAGCAGGATGGATATGACTCCTAACGTGCTGCAACTGCATGTAAACGGATTTGTGCAAAGTATGCATGGAATATGCATACATTTAATAGATAAATACAATAATTACATGGATAAATAAGGATTAGTGGTGTATTAGAAGTAGGACTCTATGGATTGAGCCTAAACCGAGTTGGATAAGGCTTGGAAGCTATTATGGGCTTAGAAAAACGTGATAAGCCCTATTTGAGGAGTCCTAAGGCTATAGAACTACATATGAACTTGATTCCTATAAATATAGGATATGTAGGCCATTTGTAGAGGTTGGACACTCGGTTTCTCTACCAAAACACACGGTGGAGCTCTCACGAGACCTATTCTGGGCACCCCCACAGTTGAGTAGGAATTACTCCGCCACCACGCTCGGAATCCTTGCAAATTCAGTCCAAACGCAGTCACAAACACCTCCTGGTTCCGACATATCAGGCGTATTCAGCTTTTTACAATACGCCCGATTTTCGGCCTAAATCTCCGAGATTCTTCCATTATTCCAACAACAACCTTCCCGAATGTTGTACCAAATTGCTCTCACAACATTTTTGGTGCTAGAAGGAGGGGATTGGTGATCTTTTGAAGGGAAAGATGATTACAAGCTCCGGCAAGAACGTACGTCGAAGAACAATGAAGGCGGCCTTGAAATAGAGCCCAAGGAGGCCATTAATGGAGATAATATGGATGATATCACGTGGATATGCAGGAGAGTCGATCTCCTATTAAAACAAATTCGAAAGAAATATGAAAAAATGGTGGTTAAAAGCATGGTTTATCAGGGAATAGGTGAAAGGAAAATAGCCTCTACCGCATATTCTATGGCTCTGGTATGCAAGTGTTTTAGCCTTGATGGAAAAGGTCTTGGATATTATGGACGGAATATGGTCTTCAGGTGTTGATTCCATTCGAAGAGGATTGGAAATAAGGCCTAACCAGTGGCTGGCGGGGAAACTAGGAAATTGCTCATAGCCTAGGATATGAGGAAGGAAGGGTTGAAGAGAGTCCTCCAGGAAATGTGATTTCTGATGATTGACCTGAGAAATGAAGAATGGGAGAATCAACTTCAAGATATGGATGGTTTCTACTGCTTGAGGAAGAAATTCGGCTAGAATGAAAAGATGTAAAGGCCATATGGAGAGGCTACAATCAAATAGGCCTATAAGACAAATGGTGAAAGCCCGATTAGGGGTTTCCCCTCTATACGAAAACCCCTGGTTTATGGCAGTTCCCGAGCTAAATGTTGGTAAATGAAATATCAGGGAAGACCGTGATCTAGTTTACCCCATAATTGATGCTTACAACCCCGGAATTGACAAAGATAAGAACCCTATCTCAGAAGACGGGAATAGGCTGGGATATTTTGTCCAAGTAGAAGGCCCATGGAATCATCATAATGGATCATAATATGGAATATATGTATACCATAGACATGGAATACCTCGATACGGGTTGTCACAGATGCGGTGAAACCCCAAAATGAATATTGGCTTGAAAATGACTTTGGTAAATGTCGATGAGGGGTCTGTGCCTTTTTCATAGAATGTCGGACCACCTTATAATCTAAAAATTAGAAATAACTCTAAATATGATGGAATCGGGGATGAAGTTGCGGCCAGAATGGACTATCGTATCCCCATTTTGTAGGGTTATAGAGGAATCCCATATTCCCCATTTCCAGGGTTATAGAGGAATCCCATATTCCCCTTCTCCAAGGTTATAAATAAATCTACATTGCCCAGCTTCTACAAAATAGGTGTTATCCCCAAATATTATGGTGTCTCTAATCCAGAAGAATATTTCTATCACTTTAGCATGTAGATGGAGGTGCGTCTGGTGGAAGGAAATGTAAGGTGTAAGTTTTTGGTTGTAGTCCTTGATTAGAGGGCCTATCAATGGTTTGAAATGTCCCCCCTGGAGTCTATATCCCCATGGGGGCAAATAAAAAGGCTGTTTGTGATGTGGTTTCAAGTTCCTCCAACGCTCCAACCACTACCAAATTCAATGGTCGACAGACATCTAAATAAAAGGGTAGTCATGAGATATTGGAGAAATACATTTCTCGGTTTAGCAAGACATGGGCAAATTCAAGGGAAGCCCCAATCTAAGGAAGTCCCAAATCTGACATACCCCTAAATATTACATTTGTGCATTTGGTAAAGAGGCTCTTATAGTG
Source organism: Apium graveolens (assembly GCF_009905375.1). Lineage (NCBI taxonomy): Eukaryota > Viridiplantae > Streptophyta > Magnoliopsida > Apiales > Apiaceae > Apium > Apium graveolens. The sequence continues at coordinate 129,995,051 of NC_133650.1, read as the reverse complement.
AAAATGGAGAATCTCAAGTTGGAGGTTCAGTCTCTTAGGGTTTAAGGCCCATCAAAGTCCATATTCACCCGAATAAGGGGTTCAACCAAATAAGGGTTTAACCACGTAGAGGTTAAGGCCTACAAAATTCCCCTTTAAATAAGCCTGAGGTTTCTATTGAGTATGTCTATACCTGGGCTAAGCGTTCAACTGGACTTGGCATTCAACTATACCAGGGGTATTATAAAAACTGGAAAACCCCAAATTTACCCCGTACTTCAGCCTATAAGCGGAGTAATTAGGTGAGCCTGAACAACAAAAGAGATGCGAACATATTATTTATGAGAAGCAGGAAAAATTCAATGCAAAGGAGGCAGCGAACCCCCTGATTGGTGGCCAATTCTCTAATATTACTAAGCCCAAAAACTAGGCTTCTATGGAAAAGTAATTTACCCATACAAAGAACCCAAATAGAGGTTCCGTGATGGCATGCTCCTGGAGGATAAGTTTCAGAAGCTAGAAGCTTCCCATGATGGAGGGGTATAACCAGGAAAAACCACGGGTAGAGGTTTCAAAGAATCCTAAGAAGAGGTTCTAACTAAATATGAGAGACCCTATCATGGGAGATGAAATAAGGGTTTTACACTCCTAAATCTCTTTCCCTTAAAAGGATGAACTATGGTTTTGAATATAATCAGAACCCCCGACCTAAGGGAGTATTAAAGCTGGATTAATATGGAAATGAAGGCATATAAGGCGTATATCGGGACTATTATATTTTCTGGTAAATCCCAACAACCATGAGAGCCCTTATGTTGAATATGATAAAAATATCATCTTAGAGTTTATGAGATGGTTGTGAAGGTTGCCCATGTCAAAAGGGGCTGAAGGCATGAGAAACCCCTAGAACAGGTTCGTATAAAGGGTATATGAACATCTTCCCTTGGCCCAAAAGGGCATGATAGCCTCTAAGGTTGGCTTATAGGAGAAGCCCTTATGAGAAAACTAGCTCAATTCATTGGAGCTTCTATCAGAAGTAATGTTGATCATTGTTATGCCCATGAGGATGATTTTATTGGCCAACTGTCAAATCTCCAACATGAGGGGGGTTTCTGCTACACTCCCCTCCAATATCATAGGCCAAAACCTACAGTTGTAGAAGCCCGAAAAAATGTGATGGATAATAGAATATCATCTAGTATGGTCTTTAATCCTCGTAAGAAAAAAAAGGTTGAAACAAATTAGGGGAAGTTTTCCCTAAGAAATACTGCTAGTAGCCTTACTCCTGTAGGGGATAAAAGAAAATCCGGAATATCCCTGAAGGGGATGGAAGAAATCTAAAATACCCCGGTAGGGGGATGGAAAAATATTGAATACCCCCGTAGGGGATGGATGAAATCCGAAATACCCCCGGTAGGGGATGGAAGAAATATGGAATACCCCCGTAGGGGATGGAAGAAATCTGAAATACCCCGGTAGATGATAGAAGAAATATAAGATACCCCGGTAGAAGGTCTATTTCAGGGTATTGGTAAAGCTATTTACCCTGTTCTATGAGCTAGTTGAGGCTACCCCGAATCCTGTGATGGCCAACCTCATGGATACCTATTTATGTTTCTCCTATACGATAATGAGAAGCCTTATAAGGTTCAACTTTCGGCCACGAAGAAACTATCTTGAAGAATCGGGGGATAGTGGATACCACGCTACTTGGGGGTAGTCCAATTTTGCGAAACCCCTGTGGAGGCCCAAAATCTTTTATTGGATAAATTTAATGAAGGTATATTTTCATTGGTAAAATCATGGAGGCTTGCATACATGAGGACAAGGAGTTCAACATATCTAGCTTTCCCCTCAATAAGAGGCCTCCTAGGTTTCTAACATTTAACCCCCGGAAGAGATACAATAATATCTATGGAATCATCAAGGAAATCTTGTATGATTTTTATGGGAAGGTGTATAGATAGTAGACGATTCTCCTACGATACCTCTTGTTTCTTATAATGAGCATGCTCACGTAAGCTTAGTGGTTCGAGGCAAAAGCTAGTCGAGACCATTTGTGGAATATATAAGGTTCCTCTTGCATTTGAATGGCTACAAGGAACCGGGGGTAGTGGATGGTATGTTGTATGCTGCTCAAGATGGTGTCTTGAAAGTGATGAATTTTCAAGCAAATTGGAATTTTTAAATAGTGAATGGATCAAGGTAATGAAATTTTCATAAAACCCCAAATGGGAACTGATTGTATGGGGTGAGAACCCCTAATGGAAATTGAGTTTAAAGAATTCAAGGAATCTTGGTTAAGGATTATGTACAGATTGGATTTATCTTTCATGGATTTCTCTAGATATGCTTTTGTGAATGAAATTGGCTTTCATGGATTTCTTGGGATTGACTTAGACGTCACGGATTAGATTTAACATTCATGGATTGGCTTTTATGCCATGGATCAGAACATATATGGTTTATATATGAATTGGAATGGATAATATATGGAATATATTGGAATTTATTTAGAAATCCCTAGGGATACTAGGGCTATATGGAATTTTAACTTGTCTAGGGTTTACATAAGGCTTGGGAAAGCTGAAAATGTATAAAACCTGAGATGAAGTTGATTTACTTCAATCCTCAGAACCAGAAGGGCCCAAAAGATTAGGTGGAAAACGTATGGGTATATGGTTTTTTCAAGACCCTAGGGAATCTAGGTATATGGATAACCTAGATTGGGAACAAGTGTGGATTACACTTAAAAAGGATATTGGAAATGTATGGATTATACATGAATTTGGAAAGGATCCCAATTATTTAACCTACGTGATTCCCTTTGGGTGGTAAGGTTTAACTTATGCAAGAGAATATATATTTAATGGATGAGTTTGTATGGATACATAACTCCTGGTTTAGGTTCATGTAGGTATGTGAACCTCATTGGATAGATTCATAGGAAAATATGAATCTCTGGATAGGGTAGGATCCCTTTCCACAGGTGCATGTCGATCTCAGGGAAACTGAGCTAGTGTAGATCCTGTGAAGTCTTGCATAAATATGGTTGGAATTAGAGTGCAAGGACCTTGCACAGGGAATAAGAACTTACAAGAATGATGTAAGTTCAGGTTCCAATGTGAACTTGGAATTAGAATTGAATACAGGATAAGGAAGATAATCAACGAGTATAGAGGTAACCCTATCACTTTTATATATCACATGAACCTTTAACCATTTGACCCTTTCAGCTACATCTTAGAAGAAGAAACATCTAGAACTTTGAGAATTGAGCTTCAGCTGCCTTGAGGAACGAGAGCCAGAGCCAAATGAGGGTTTAGACATTATCTGTAAACCCCTCTTTTGGGATAGCCCAACTAGTTACACTTGGGAAATATATAGAGCATATGCCTATAATATTAGAGTTACGGACAAGGGGAATCAATATCATCACCTTCCCCACTGAACAAGTCCTCGTATTTTGTATTCAATGGATGGCTGTGGGTTCTTTGGAATTAACCTGTTGGTTGTGGGTTTCTTGGCACTTACCTGTTGGATGTGGGTTTCTTAGCATTCATACGCAGGCTATGGGATAGTTTGGCATATACCTGCTAGATGCAGGTTCTTTGGCATTCACTTCTTGATTGTAGATTCATTGATATTTTACCTATAATTGGATGGGTACGCACTAGAATTCACTTATGGCTACTTGTAAATAAAGAAGTATGGATTCCTCGAAAAGAAAAGTTGGAGGTACGTATTTCAATCCTTGAATTCAGCCTCACAACAACTTTGTACGGAAATGTAAGTCTAATCTTACGAATTCTTATAATTTTATGCGTTGGATATACATTACATGATTATGGTTAATTATGTGGCTGGATATTTGATATTTTATGCATCATGCTTTATGTGATTTACTTGTTGTTCTTCTTTTAGGGGGATATTAGTGCTTCATGGTACGATGCCCCGAGATATTAAAACTGCGATAAAAAGGATTTAGGATTTTAAGGCATTTAGGGGGTACGACATTGGAGATGCTTATGCGAAACCTAAAAATTGCCTTACCTAGAGAGAACATGTAGTAGGATATTATACATATATAATGTTTTGTTCAGGCTAACTATTTTGAAAGGCAAATATGCATAGAGGGATGGATAGTTGGACCCTAGCTAGGGTATGTGCATGGATTTCTATGTGTGCATGCCTGATTTCCTATTTGTTCATGTAATATGGATTTTTATATGTGTACGCCTGATTACCTAGCTGGTGCTATAACATGGTTTGATAACTATCAAGGAGCACATCTTCTGTGATTAACAACATCACAGTATTCGCTAAGTTGGAATATATGCATGAACACCGATAGGCGTACCTTTGGATATAATGGCCAATGTGCTTAAAATGTGTACACATGTGAATGTGTGGCATAAATTTAATGTTTTACGTGTACATATGTGAACATGTAATATGGGCTTATCATGGAACATGTTATACTCTAAGCTAGCTAACAAGTTATGGAAGCATTTGCAATATCCATAGAAAGCAGGTTTCTTAACAGGTTTAAGGTTTATACCGGAGAAGGATGTCATATGAGGAAGGGAATCTGTTGGCTCGGGGGGTATATCAACTCTTCAATAGCCTACCACGAAAGGGCTAATATGATGGAAAATGGGCATTTATCAATGGAACACCCCGGAAGAGATTAATTGCACGAATTTCCATGGATTAAACCCTGGTCTGCATTGAAATGAGATTAGCCATACTCTCATGCTTTTACATGTTCATTATCATGCATTCTTTATGTGTATATATGGAAATTGTACCCCATATCTCTTATTTTTCCCTACATGTGGACATATTTCTCTAAATATGCATACCATATATTCTCAAGGAATAAAACTTACATGGGTTTACATATGTGTGGGTATTTTATTTTATATATTTCCTTACATTATGCATGGCGTTTCAAGATATTTTTAAATTTGTTGACCGAAACTTTCAAGAAAATACCTAGGCACGCTATATGCCCCATAATGTAACCACTTTAAAGGACATAACAACAATTGATGGGTATCTCCATGGCCTTCCCTTGGTCTCTCCTTCGGTAAACTTAAATAGCCCCATGGAATATGGGCAGGTCGGAAAAGTCCCATATTACATGGGCAGGATTTAAGTCCCACAAATGTTGGGCATCAATAGAAAACTAAACAATATATTAAGAGGCTAGGTGAAGGAACCATGAAATCCTCTGAAAATTATGGCATTTTTCTTTAAAAGTGTGTTCGCCAAGGTTCAGCCTAATTGCTGAAGCAGCAACAAATATGGATATTTATATTTATACAAATTCATCCATACTTTCATCTTCTTACTTGCATATTCATACTTGTATTCTACATGAATGAGTTTCATGCACTATATATAAGAGCTGTTTAGCTCGTGCTACTAATCACTCTTTTTAAGTTATCTTGGCAGCCCAGGATTATGGATATATGAAGCCTATTTGAAATAACGGGAGTTTCTGGGATTCATTCATAAAGGATTATAACCTAAAGATTGACTTCATAAGGAAAAGGGATATCATGGAAGGTTAATGCATGGCTTTTGAGTAAATGGATGGAAGCCAAAGGATATAGCTAAAAAGGACAGGAAGTCCTAGATTGGAACTGGCAAGGGGAATACGTGATCTGAAGTGCATTTAATAATTTCATTTAAGGATTCAGATTGAGGTACATATGTTGAGACATTGTGTTTCATGTTTCTTACGCCGAGTTAGCTCATGTAAGTTTGGAAGCCAAATGTGGAAGCTATGTATTTCTTTGAGAAGGGTGAAAAAGGATTAAACCCTGTGTTATATAGGTTCCTCTTGCATTCAATTGCTGCGAGGAACCGGGGTAGTTGTTGTGCCTAAAATCAGCCTTGAGCCAGATTTATAGCCATTGAGGGATTAGATGGATTGGTATAATGCATTGGGTTTTCTGGATGGCAAAGTAGGGGTATTTGACCCGAATGGATTATTATCGTGGGGGTATAAGAAAGATGATGATTACCTGTCTAAAGGGGTATTAGCAAGAGGGAGCTAGGAGAATACTTGGTGATAACCTAATACCCCGGGGTCTCTGAAATATGCTAAGATACTAGGGTATTCGGAGAAGGGCACTTAGCTGGGCTATGCAGACAATGGTAAGAGGCCTGCAGAATAGTGTTTTAGTTAAATACGAACTCCACAGTGAGATAGCAGGATGGATACGACTTCTAACGTGCTACAACTGCATGTAAACGGATTTTTGCAAAGTATGCATGGAATAAGCATACATTTAATGGATAAATGCAATAATTACATGATAAATAAGGATTAGTGGTGTATTAGAAGGAGGACTCTATGGATTGAGCCTAAACCGAGTTGGATAAGGCTTGGAAGCTATTATGGGCTTAAAAAACGTGGTAAGCCCTATTTGGAGGAGTCCTAAGGCTATAGAACTACATATGGACCTGATTTCTATAAATATAGGATAAGTAGGCCATTTGCAGAGGTTGGACACTCGTTTTCTCTACCAAAACACACGGTGGAGCTCTCACGAGACCTATTCTGGGCACCCCCATGGCTGAGTAGGAATTACTCCGCCATCACGCTCGGAATCCTTGCAAATTCAGTCCAAATGTAGTCACAAACACCTCCCGGTTCCGGCATATCAGGCGTATTCAGCTTTTTACAATACGCCCGATTTTCGGCCTAAATCTCCGAGATTCTTCCGTTATTCCAGCAACAACCTTCCCGAATGTTATACCAAATTCCTCTCACAACAATCTACTCTAGTAATGAATGGTTCGTTTCCAAGACAATAACCTGTAAGTGTATGTGTGTGTGTGTGTGTGATAAGTATGGGGTTGTAAAGTGTGAGTATTTATATATTGAGGTGCAAGGTATGTGGTTTATAGTGGTTTAGATGGCGTGGCCTCCGAGATTCCCGACCCCGGATTTTGGGGCGCCACAGTTTATCATAAAAAGGGATAAAAATATAGTATGTAGATATTAGTATGCCATATCCCATTCCACAGCTAAATTTATTTACACCACTTAAAAATATACAGTCTGACTTTAAATTTAAAAAGTCGTTGAAAGGGACCGGCTGCTTGGGATGGTACATACCATCTATTGAAGGGTTTTTAGCACATAAACGCAGCGAAAACGTAAATTTAAATCTTAAAAAATCCGAAACCCTCTGCAGGATCCGTGTGAAAAATAATATTTAATTTGTAGTTCAGTATGTTTACCTTAAGAAGCTTTATGTTAATGGAAAGATGGGGGTCTTTAATAGCGATCCAAGAACGATGAGCGGAGATCCCTAGCAGCTGCTCCTCAAGTGTGAAGCACTCCACCGGTATCCACCAAGAGATCAATGTAATGGAGGAGGAAGAGGTTGAGAGAATTAGTTGCCTCCCTCTATTTCTACTTTAGAATTAGGGTTTTTTTATTTTGGTTAAGGCAAATAGGGTATATAATAGTATATTTATAGGCAAGATTTTCAGCTGAAAATTTTCCATAAAATATTATTATTATTAACCCTTTAATTGATTATTCTTATTAACCAATTAACTAATAATTAAAACATCTTTTAATCATTAATCCCTTCTCTAAACACTTTAGAAAAATAATTCTCTCACTTGATTTAATTTCCAAAATTAAATTCTTAATTAATAATATTAAGAATTAATTAAATCTAATTTAATCAATTATTAAATCTGCTAATTAATTATTTATTTCACAAATAAATAATTACCTGCCATTATTAATTATTTCCTCCACCATTAAATTATTCTCTTTTATGGTGTGACTCTGTAGGTTCAATATTAAGCCGGTAGTAGAAATATATAATAATAAAACTATTTTATCATTATTTATATAAATTCTCCAATTCATTAAATATGATTAATTAATAAATTAATCATATTTATTCTACATCGTGATGGATACTTCTCACCATATCGCGACTATCCGGATAATACAAATTCACTGCTTAGAATACCAAGAACCTATTCAGTGAGTAGTTATCGTACAATCAATTCCTTCTACCCTGCAATGTCACGAATAAATACAAGGCATGGAACTTATGTCAAGCCTATCTTATTTAATCATTTTCTTTCCCATTCACTATGCTTAGTTCTATTTAATGTAAATTAGAAACTCCTTTCTAATTTCATTCACTCTGGCAGAGATTCCTGAACTAGCATAAGTGGATTAGCATTGAACATTCTCTTCCTTCACTGGAAGGGGTAGATCCTTTATTGATCATATACTATCTTCGTGTACAAATTCCTATACCCAGTAGAGCCCTTATAATTGTCCCTGGAGACTAAGAACTAAATCAAAGCATAGTTCAGTGTACACAAGATGACTATGATGACCTCAAGTCTAAGGATACTTGTACAACTATCACTATGTGAACAACTGCTGCCACGTGAGTGAACTCCATCAGTTATTCAGCTGTGTAAGTCATGTTCAGTGAACTTATTCTATAATAAGCACCTACATACTAGCTATAGTGTCCCCACACAAATGTCTATGAGAACGGACATCCTTCATAATGAAGCAAGCATAGTATGTACCAATCTTTGCAGATTACTAATTACCAGTTAATAATCCTACGACCAGGAAATATTTAAGTTTAGAGTTATCATCATTTTAGGTCTCATTATTATGATATCATCATAATCCATAAAAATATGTACTCTAAACTATGGTATATCTTATTTAAACACTTAAAGAGATAAAGCCCGCAATAAAACCAAAACAAGTCTTTTATTAATATCAATGAAATCAAAACAGATTACATAAAAGTTATTCCTAAATCATCATACATGATTGGACTTAGGACACATCTCTTTCAAACTCCCACTTGTACTAAATCCAATCACTCTGGTATCTAATACCCATCTTGTCTTTATGACGATCAAAGTGACTTTGAGAAAGTGGCTTTGTTAAAGGGTCTGCTATGTTGTTATGTATGTCAACTCTCTTGACGTTGACTTCTCCTCTTTCAACAATCTCCCTAATCAGATGAAAGCGTCGCAAAACATTTCTTATAAGAAGTATGTCATCCACATATAATACAAGAAATGTTACTACGCTCCCTCTAACCTTCTTGTAGACACATGGTTCATCTATGTTTTTAATAAAACCAAACTCTTTGATTGTCTCATCAAAACGGATGTTCCATCTACGAGAAGCTTGCTTTAAACCATATATGGTTCGTAGCATCTTACACACTAGGTGCTCATTTCCCTTGGAAAGAAAACCCTCTGGCTGTGTCATATACACTTCCTCTTCAAGTTTCCCATTGAGGAAGGGCGTTTTCACGTCCATTTGGCAGATCTCATAGTCGTAGTAAGCAGCAATTGCAATCAAAATCCGAATTGATTTTAACAGGGCTACAGGCGAGAAAGTTTCATCAAAGTCATTCCTTTGCCTTTGTCTGAATCCTTTTGCCACGAGCCTGGCCTTATAGGTCTCCACCTGGCCATCTGCTCAAATCTTTCTTTTGTATACCCACTTGCACCCAATAGGCTTAACACCTTCAGGCGCCTCAACCAGAGTCCATACTTGGTTGGTATACATAGATTCCATTTCGGATTTCATGGCACTATGCCATTTCTCTGAGTCAAAACTACTCATAGCCTCATTATAGGTCACGGGGTCGTCATCATCAATGATTGACAACTCATTGTCATTCTCAATGACAAGGCCATAATACCTCTCAGGTTGGCGAGACACTCTCCCTGACCTACGAATGGGCTATTCCACAGAAGGTTGTTCAGTCTGAACAGGTGTTTCCACTTGATCCATAGTAGTTTTTGCTTCTTGAACTTCATCAAGTTCAATTTTGGTCCCACTATTTCCTTCATGGATAAGCTGCTTTTCCAAGAAGGTAGCATATCTGGAGACAAACACCCTATGATCGGTGTAAAAGTAATACCCTAAAGTCTCTTTAGGATATCCCACAAAATTACATTTTACGGATCGAGATTCCAGCTTATCTGGGTCAACTTTCTTGACATAAGCTGGACATCCCCTAATCTTAACGTGTTTAAGACTCAGTTTCCTTTCTTTCCATATCAGATATGGAGTTTGAGGAACAAATTTGGAAGGCACCTTATTCAGTAAATATGTTGAGGTTTCCAATGCATAACCCCATAGGAATACCGGAAGATTCGCATAGCTCATCATGGACCGAACCATGTCTAATAAAGTTCGATTTCTCCTTTCAGACACCCCATTCAACTGTGGAGTATATGGAGGAGTCCACTGGGAGACTATACCATTTTATTTGAGATAATCTAGAAACTCTCCATTCAAGTATTCACCACCTCGATCTGATCGAAGAGTTATAATACTATGTTTGGTTTGTTTCTCCACTTCATGCTTATATTCTTTGAACTTTTCAAAGGCTTCAGACTTCGTTTCATCAAATACACATTTCTGAATCTAGATCGATCATCTATGAAAGCAATGAAGTATGAAAATCCACCCATGGCTTGCGTATCTGCAGCCCTCTCTCCATGTCCACTAAATCGAGATTTGGTTATTTTACCCAATAGACAAGACTCACATGTAGGATATGATTCAAAATCAAAGGGGTCAAGTAACCCTTCCTTATGCAATGTCCGTAGTCTATTTTCACTAATATGACCAAGTCCGCAGTGCCACAAGAAAGTGAGATTTTCATCATCCCTTTTTTCTTTTATTAGTATGTTCAATTTGTAGTAAATTATGCTCTACGTCACATACATACAGACCATTGTTTAAAATACCACTTCCATAAAGAACGTTATCTCTAAGAATTGAACATTTATTATTCTGAATAACAAACGAAAATCCAGCCAAGTCTAACATGGAATAGAAATAATATTCCTCACAATCGAGGGAACAAAATAACAATTATTTAGAACAATAGTCTTGCCCGTAGGCATATGTAAATGAAATGATCCTACAGCTTCAGCCAGCAGCAACTCTTGCTCCATTTTCCATCCGTAGAATCACCTCATCTTCTTCAAGAGTCCTACTTCTCCTTAGTCCCTGCAACGAATTGCAAATATGAGAACCACAGGAGATATCCAATACCCAAGTAGAAATTTGACTTAGTGACATATTAACTTCGATCATGAACATACCTGAATCAGAAGCGGTAGTCTCACTACCCTTCTTCTTCTTCAATTCTGCAAGGTAAACCTTGCAGTTCCTCTTCCAGTGCCCCACCTTGTTACAGTGAAAATAAATAGCTTTGCTTTTGGGGTCTTCAGCTTTTGATGGAACGGGCTTTTTCTCATCTACTTTCTTCTTCTTGGAAGGGTTCTTCTTCCTTTTCTAAGGATTGGAACCTTCACCAATTAGAAGAACATAACTCTTCTTAGGGGGAAAATTTGATTCCGCAGTCTTCAACATGTTGTGGAGTTCAGGCAGGCTGACATCCAGCTTATTCATGTGAAAGTTCACAACAAACTGCGAGAACGAACTCGGAAGTGATTGCAAGACCAAGTCTTGGCTCAGCTCCCCATCTATGGCAAAACCAAGTTGTCCAAGACGTTCAATCAAATTGATCATCTTAAGTACATGGCCATTCACAGATGATCCCTCAGACATCCTACAACCGAACAGCTCCTTCGATATCTCATATCGAGCTATCCTCCCTGCCACATCACACAACTCTTATAGATGCATAAGGATAGTGTGAGCATCCATATGCTCATGTTGCTTCTGTAGCTCAATGTTCATGGAAGCTAGCATGATGCATTGAGCAACATTTGCATCATCTATCCACTTACGATACACAACATGTTCATCATTATGTGCATCGATGGCAGGTTCAGCAGGCTTAGGTGAGTCAAGCAAATATTCCAGCTTCTCAACCCTGAGAACAATTCTCAAGTTTCGAAGCCAGTCAGCAAAATTAGGACCAGTCAACTTGTGAGCATCTAGTATACTCCGGAGTGATAGTGCAGAAGACATAACGTATATAGTAAATCTGTAAATGATGAACACATAACAACACTTAGCAAATATTCAATTTCATTTCAAAACACTATATGAATCGGGTCTTTATTCATAAGTGTCTCCCACTAATTTATCTAATTTATACAACCCCTAAGTGAAAATTAAGCATTCATAATGCTAGTGGGAATCGGGATCCTACATTCCATCACACAACCTCGGCTTTAGCACGAAACGTCATGTGATGTTCAATAGGCAGACAACTCTTGTCAATTACATATTATGTTATTCCCTAATAAAACTTTAGCCTCTTGAATAATTGAGTCACGGATGTAGCACGACAAACTCAATATTCTAAGTCAAGTCTAACCCAACATATCGTACAATTGAATCAGTCTCCAACGGCCCACGGCTGTAGCACGTAACGACCTTTAGATTCTAATTCAATGTACACATCTCTATGTAATAGATAAGTATTTCTTATTTCAAAATCAAAGCCCTCGGCTGTAGCACGAAACGACAATGATTTAAAAATAAGAACTACTTTCTACCATGTTGGAAGGCTATGACCGACACAAGCCCGTTGTGTCATTGGCCAATTACTACTTGATATTATTTAATTTTAGAGGGATTATATTATGTTACAATCATAATCATATTATAAAGAGATTCTTCCTTTTAAATTAAATATTTCAAATCAATAATCGATAATCAGATGATTCCCAGATCGGGGGGATCATTGTCAAGAGGCTTCACTTAATACCCCTTTCTTACAGATAGATATCTGCTTTTGACAGAATCATCCTTTCTCTCAATATTGAAAATTCATATTTAATTACGTGTTTCATAAACACAAGAATCTCATGATTGTATTCATAATATTATTCTTAAGGCAAGAAACGATTCATATTCTAGATTTTCTAGAGCACGCCTTATATTGATTTAAGTTCACCTAAATCTATTATCGCATGGTAAACATAGGCATGTATCTCATATATAAAATTAAATAAACAAGTAAATGTAAAGTGCAATAAAGTAAATGTGTTTGGTTATGGCCCCATCCTATGTGATCGTTATCAAGCTCATGATAAAGATCAAGGTCAATCTAATATGGTGATGGAAATAAATACAACTACTTATTACATAAGTCTTCTTCTTTGTTTATGTTAAGAAATATAATTGTTTATTTGATGTTGAATAAGAGAAAACTACATACGTTATTTCATCTGAGACTGCCTATTGTATAGGCTTACAGAAAACAAATTTTCCTACAAAAAAGGAACTACTAGATAATCTGATTAGAACATTTCTATCAACTAAAAACAAGGAAACTAATCTTATCTACTAAACTTAACTATGACTGATTCAAACTCCAGGGCAAACTCTCACAATATCTAACACTCCTCCTTGAGATTTGCCTTATTCATTCCAAGCTTCCTCCTAAGATACTCAAACCTTGACCTGGGAAGTGCCTTTATCATAATGTCAGCAAGTTGTACATCAGTTGAGCAGTAATGTACCTTGATAAGACAATTCTTTTCGGCTTCTCTAATGGAGTGATATTTCACATTTATGTGCTTGGTTCTGCCATGTTGCACGGGATTCTCTGCAATTGCAATAGCTGACTTGTTGTCACAAAATAAGTCAGTTGGTGAGCTTTGTTCTTGGCATAAATCAGTAAGCAATTTCTTTAACCATATTGCTTGATTTGCAGCAGCTGCTAGAGAGATATACTCGGCTTCGGCGGTTGATTGTGCCACTACTTCTTGCTTTCTCGCATTCCAACAAATCACACCTGAACCAATTGTAAATACATAACCTGAAGTGCTCTTCATGTCATCAACACTTCCAGCCCAATCGCTGTCAGCATAACCCTCTAGCTTAACTCCTGTAATGTCAACATGATAACCATCTAGCTTAACTCCTCCTATTTTTAAATACCATATGCCAAGATTACTCGTTCCTCTTATGTACCTTAGCACTCTCTTTGCAATCCCCATGTGAACATTGCTAGGTGAACTCATAAACCTTGAAAGCAAATTAGCTGAAAACATCAAATCAGGTCTAGTTGCTGTCAAATACAATAGGCTGCCAACCAAGCTTCTAAATGCAGAGGAATCCTCAAGCTTCTCACCATCATCTTTTGAAATCTTCTCATTTTGTACCAATGGAGTTGCTACTTCTTTGCAAGAATCTAACTTAAACCTTTTAAGAATATCAATAGCATAATTTTTTTGAGAAATGAAGATACCTGAGCTGCATTGCTTTATTTCCATTCCAAGAAAGTAATTCATGGTGCCAAGATCAGACATTTCAAAGACATCCTGCATCTCCATTTTGAAAGTATTTATCATTTTTGTGTTACTTCCAGTCACGAGCATGTCATCAACATAAAGTGACACTACCAGTTGCAAACCATCTTCATCTTGTTTTGTATACAAAGTAACTTTATTCTCGCTCCTCCTAAATCCAAGTTTGATCAGATGGGAGTCAATTCTGCTGTACCAGGCCTTCGGTGCTTGCTTTAAGCCATATAAAGCTTTATATAGCTTGTATACTTTATGCTCTTGTCCAACAACTTCAAAACCTTCCGGTTGTTTAACATAAATTTCCTCAACAAGTATACCATTCAAGAAAGCTGATTTAACATCTAAATGGTACACTTCCCATCCTTTTTGACCAGCAAGTGCAAGTAGCAACTGGATTGTATCATGCCTGGCTACAGGTGCAAATGTGTCCCCATAGTCCACTCCAGCAACTTGAGAAAAACCTTTCACAACTAATCTGGCCTTGTGCTTAAAGATTGAGCCATCTGGATTAAATTTAGTTCTGAAAACCCACTTCACGCCAATTGCCTTCTTACTCTTAGGTAAATCTACCAATTCCCAAGTTTTATTCCTCTCGATAGCATCAATTTCAGCTTTCATTGCTTCTACCCATTCTGATTTCTCTGCAGCTTCATTGTAATTTGTAGGTTCAGCATGTACGAGATTACATCTCTCATATACGTCAGCTAATGATCTCTCCTTTAACACCGGTGTAACTGAAGTTTTTGAAACATCACCTTGATTTTCATCATATGTAGCTTCCTTTACTGGTAAAGGGATTGATAAAGTGGTCTGATCACAGCTTTGAACTTCTTTCAAGCCCCAATTCCAGTATGAATTCTCATCGAAGTGCACATCTCTACTTATCTCAATTTTCATTCCGTTTAAACTATATATTCTGTAGCCTTTTGCTTCTGCTGCATATCCAATAAAAATGCCTTTTTCAGCTTTTTCATCTAACTTGCCTCTCTTGACAGATGGCACATGAAAGTAGCACATGGACCCAAATATCTTAAGACCCTTAGCAGATGGTTTTTCTTTGGACCATGCCTCTATTGGTGTTTTTCCTTCAACTGATTTAGTTGGTAATCTGTTGAGCAAATATACAGAGGTGTTGACTGCTTCGGCCCACAAAACCTTTGGCAACTTCTTCTCAAATAGCATGCACCTTGCCATTTCCATTACTGTTCTGTTCTTCCTTTCGGAGACACCGTTCTGTTGCGGTGAGTATGGCACCGTAAGCTGATGTACGATTCCAAATTCTTTGCAGAAAGCTTTGAAATCTTTTGAGGTATATTCACCGCCGTTATCAGTTCTGAGCATCTTAATCGTTTCCCCACTTTGAGTTTCAACCAGTTTTTTGAAGCTTTTGAACACAGAGAAAACTTCAGACTTGGATTTTAGAAAATAAACCCATGTCATTCTGCTTAAATCGTCAATAAATAGTACAAAATACAAGCTACCATTTAGTGAGGACGTGCTCATTGGTCCACAAATGTCCGAGTGGATTAATTCCAGCTTTTGAGTAGCTCTCCTGGCCAAATTTTTAGGAAATGGGTGTCGATGATGTTTTCCTAGCTCGCAACTTTCACATGTTTGACTACTAATTGTGATTTCAGGCATATCTTCAACCATACCAACTTCTTGCATGAACTTTAGTGACTTTAAATTAAAGTGACCATATCGTTTGTGCCAAACAACACTATCATCAATCTTAGCACTAAAAATATGACCTTCTACTAAATCAAGTTTCAAATAAAAACTGTTTCCTATCATTTTTAGTTTTGCTATCTCTACACCACGTACATCGGTAATCAAGCAATAATTTTCCTTAAAAAATACCCCATACCCATTTTTTGTCATTTGTGCAACACTAAGCAAATTTTGATCTAGTTCTGGGATATAAAGGACATTTGAAATGATCTTCGTACCTTTTCTGGTGTTGATAGCAACTTCCCCTTTTCCTTTTGCTTGCACAATTTCCCCATTTCCAAGCTTGATTTTTGGTTGGACTGATGTATCAATAGATGTAAAAATTGACAAATATCTGGTCATGTGACTGGTACACCCACTGTCAATCAACCAAGAATTTAAATCATGAGAACCAACTTCTTGTGATGCCACAAATAAATGCTCATCATTATTTTCATCTTCTACACCCATGTTTGCTTGCTGTGTTGGCTGCTCGGATGGTTTCTTTTTGGCTCTGCAATACTTCTCGCCATGACCAAGTTTTTTGCAGAAATTACAACGAATTGATGGTTTATCTTTGTACCAACAATCTTTATCAGCGTGATTGGTTCTTCTGCAGTGAGAGCAAGGTGAAAATTTTCCTTTCTTTGAAAGCCCTTCTAATCTTCCTTTCTGATTTGCTAGAAATGCTAGTAGATACATCACCTCTGATTGAAACCCTTTGCTCCTGTGCGTGAAGCTTGCTGATTAGCTCTGCAATCGTAAGATCTTTCATGTCACAGGACTCTTCAATTGCAGAGATCTTAGATTCAAACTTTTGAGGCACTGAAACCATGATTTTTTCAACTACCTTCTGATCCGTGAATGCCTCGCCAAGTAACCTCACTTGATTTACAACATCCATTAACCTGCCAGAATAATCTTTAATAGATTCAGTGTCCTTCATCTTCATCAATTCAAATTCTCTCTTCAACATGAGAAGTTTAACAGCTTTGACCCTGCTATTTCCTTCATATTCACCTTGGAGCTTCTCCCATACTTGCTTAGGTGTTTCCAAATCCATAATTTTAGTGAAAATCTGATCTGTAAGAGCTGAATGAAGGCAAGTGATTGTTTTGTCTTTCTTGAGTCTTTCCTCTTCATTTACTTTTATTTGAGCAATTGTTGGATTACCTCTTAATGGGGGTGGATCCTCTTCAAAAAGAACTACACTCCATAAACCTTGAGACTTCAAATAAAACCTCATCTTAACAGCCCATATGTGATAGTTTTCGCCATTAAACATTGGAATTAAGGATGAAGTGCTGCTAGAACTAGACATTTTTACACCAACCTCACTGTGTTAAGCACTCACACACTTAAGAAATTTGCTTCACAGCCCTTAGGATGTAAGCTCTGATACCACTGTTAAGAAATAAAATTGTTTATTTGATGTTGAATAAGAGAAAACTACATACGTTATTTCATCTGAGACTGCCTATTGTATAGGCTTACAGAAAACAAATTTTCCTACAAAAAAGGAACTACTAGATAATTTGATTTGAACATTTCTATCAACTAAAAAAAAGGAAACTAATCTTATCTACTAAACTTAACTATGACTGATTCAAACTCCAGGGCAAACTCTCACAATATCTAACAGTTTAGACTTCTTGTATGCCTCATCTTCTTCTTTGTATCACCTCCATTGGATAGCCTTCTTGAGTCTTCAATTACATTACATGATTGAAAGTAAAACTAATCTAATGAACTTACAAAAATAACTCGAGTTACATTCGAGATTTATAATTACAAAGATTGACGACATGCAAGTCGTATTTAAAACCAAAACCAAAACCATTACGCTAAGCTCGAAAGGCCATAACCATCCACCATGCTCATACAACACATAAAAGCATGGTAAAACACATAATCTCATCTTAACATATCATATTAGCCATGATCTAATCATAAAAAAAAAATATGACAAAAATCAGAAAAATCAGAATCAAATCAGAAAAACAAGAATCACTCTTTACGGGCAGTAAACGACATCAAACGCCTTACAGACGAGTCGGTGATTGCTTTTGCTATCAGTTTTGTTCAAACGCTCGTTTACCTATGGAATAGGGTATTTGTTTGCGTAAATCGGACACCAGACCCAGATTTCAGCAAATCTGCAGCAACCAATTCAGAATCTGTATCTAATATGATTCTCATAATTAGAACAAACATGAATCATGTATATATCAGTATATATACAGATTACATAATCATCTTATGATTATACAACTCACATGAATATCATATTTTCAAAACCATACATATATAAGCATATTATATCAACATCAAATCATGGCGAATCACATACATGCTCATATATCGAAAACAGTTAAACACATAAACGAACACATAAACGAATTAAAAACTTTTTGCAAGTAGCTCTGATGCCATTGAAGGGTTTTTAGCACATAAACGCAGCGAAAACGTAAATTTAAATCTTAAAAAAAATCGAAACACTCCGTAGGATCCATGCGAAAAATAATATTTAATTCGTAGTTCAGTATGTTTACCTTAAGAAGCTTTATGTTAATGGAAAGATGGAGGTCTTTAATAGTGATCCAAGAACGATGAGCGGAGATCCCTAGCAGCTGCTCCTCAAGTGTGAAGCACTCCACCGGTATCCACCAAGAGATCAATGTAATGGAGGAGGAAGAGGTTGAGAGAATTAGTTGTCTCCCTCTATTTCTACTTTAGAATTAGGTTTTTTTATTTTGGTTGAGGCAAATAGAGTTTATAATAGTATATTTATACGTAAAATTTTCAGCTGAAAATTTTCCATAAAATATTATTATTATTAACCCTTTAATTGATTATTCTTATTAACCAATTAACTAATAATTAAAACACATTTTAATCATTAATCCCTTTTCTAAACACTTTAGAAAAATAATTCTCTCACTTGATTTAATTTCTAAAATTAAATTCTTAATTAATAATATTAAGAATTAATTAAATATTATTTAATCAATTATTAAATCTGCTAATTAATTATTTATTTCACAAATAAATAATTACCAGCCACTATTAATTAATTCCTCCACCATTAAATCATTCTCTTTTATGGTGTGACCTTGTAGGTTCAATATTAAGCCGGTAGTAGAAATAAATAATAATAAAACTATTTTATCATTATTTATATAAATTCTCTAATTCATTAAATATGATTAATTAATAAATTAATCATATTTATTCTACATCGTGAGGGATACTTCTCAGCATATCGCGACTATCCGGATAATACGAATTCACTGCTTAGAATACCAAGAACCTATTCAGTGAGTAGTTACCGTACAATCAATTCCTTCTACCCTGCAATGTCACGATTAAATACAAGGCATGGAACTTGTGTCAAGCCTATCTTATTTAATCATTTACTTTCCCATTCACTATGCTTAGTTCTATTTAATGTAAATTAGAAACTCCTTTCTAATTTCATTCACTCTGGCTAGAGATTCCTGAACTAGCATAAGTGGATCAACATTGAATATTCTCTTCCTTCACTGGAAGGGGTAGATCCTTTATTGATCATACACTATCTTCGTGTACAAATTCCTATACCCAGTAGAGCCCTTATAATTGTCCCTGGAGACTAAGAACTAAACCAAAGCATAGTTCTGTGTACACAAGATGACTATGATGACCTTAAGTCTAAGGATACTTGTACAACTATCACTATGTGAACAACTGCAGACACGTGAGTGAACTCCATCAGTTGTTCAGCTGTGTGAGTCATGTTCAGTGAACTTATTCTATAATAAGAACCTACTTACTAGCTATAGTGTCACCACACAAATGTCTATGAGAACGGACATCCTTCATAATGAAGCAAGCATAGTATGTACCGATCTTTGCGGATTATTAACTACCAGTTAGTAATCCTACGTCCAGGAAATATTTAAGTTTAGAGTTATCATCTTTTTAGGTCTCATTATTATGATCTCATCATAATCCATAAAAATCTTTACTCTAAACTATGGTATATCTTATTTAAACACTTAAATAGATAAAGCCCGCAATAAAACCAAAACAAGTCTTTTATTAATATCAATGAAATCAAAATAGATTACATAAAAGTTATTCCTAAATCATCATACATGATTGGACTTAGGACACATCTCTTTCAAACTGCCACTTGTACTAAATCCAATCACTCTGGTATCTAATACCCATCTTGTCTTTATGACGATCAAAGTGACTTTGAAAAAGTGGCTTTGTTAAAGGGTCTGCTATGTTGTTATGTATGTCAACTCTCTTGACGTTGACTTCTCCTCTTTCAACAATCTCCCTAATCAAATGAAAGCGTCACAAAACATTTCTTATAAGAAGTATATCATCCACATATAATACAAGAAATGTTACTGCGCTCCCTCTAACCTTCTTGTAGATACATGGTTCATCTATGTTTTTAATAAAACCAAACTCTTTGATTGTCTCATCAAAACGGATGTTCCATCTACGAGAAGCTTGCTTTAAACCATATATGGTTCGTAGCATCTTACACACTAGGTGTTCATTTCCCTTGGAAAGAAAACCCTCTGGCTGTGTCATATACACTTCCTCTTCAAGTTTCCCATTGAGGAAGGGCGTTTTCACGTCCATTTGGCAGATCTCATAGTCGTAATAAGTAGCAATCGCAATCAAAATCCGAATTGATTTTAACAGGGCTACAGGCGAGAAAGTTTCATCGAAGTCAATCCCTTGCCTTTGTCTGAATCCTTTTGCCATAAGTCTGGCCTTATAGGTCTCCACATGGCCATCTGCTCCAATCTTTCTTTTGTATACCCACTTGTACCCAATAGGTTTAACACCTTCAGGCGCCTCAACCAGAGTCCATACTTGGTTGGTATACATAGATTCCATTTCGGATTTCATGGCACTATGCCATTTCTCTGAGTCAACACTACTCATAGCCTCATTATAGGTCACGGGGTCGTCGTCATCAATGATTGATAACTCATTGTCATTCTCAATGACAAGGCCATAATACCTCTCAGGTTGGCGAGACACTCTCCCTGACCTACGAATGGGCTGTTCCACAGAAGGTTGTTCAGTCTGAACAGGTGTTTCCACTTGATCCGTAGTAGTTTGTGCTTCTCGAACTTCATCAAGTTCAATTTTGCTCCCACTGTTTCCTTCATGGATAAACTGCTTTTCCAACAAGGTAGCATGTCTGGAGACAAACACCCTATGATCGATGTAAAAGTAATACCCTAAAGTCTCTTTAGGATATCCCACAAAATTACATTTTATGGATCGAGATTCCAGCTTATCTGGGTCAACTTTCTTGACATAAGCTGGACATCCCCAAATCTTAACGTGTTTAAGACTCGGTTTCCTTTCTTTCCATATCTCATATGGAGTTTGAGGAACAGATTTGGAAGGCACCTTATTCAATAAATATGCTGAGGTTTCCAATGCATAACCCCATAGGAATACTGGAAGATTCGCATAGCTCATCATGGACCAGACCATGTCTAACAAAGTTCGATTTCTTCTTTCAGATACCCCATTCAACTGTGGAGTATATGGAGGAGTCCACTGGGACACTATACCATTTTCTTTGAGATAATCTAGAAACTCTCCATTCAAGTATTCACCACCTCGATCTAATCGAAGAGTTATAATACTATGTTTGGTTTGTTTCTCCACTTCATGCTTATATTCTTTGAACTTTTCAAAGGCTTCAGACTTGTGTTTCATCAAATACACTTATCTGAATCTAGATCGATCATCTATGAAAGCAATGAAGTATGAAAATCCACCCAAGGCTTGCGTAGACATTGGTCCACATACATCTGTGTGTACCAATCCTAGCATATCTGCAGCCCTCTTTCCATGTCCACTAAATGGAGATTTGGTCATTTTACCCAATAGACAAGACTCGCATGTAGGATATAATTCAAAATCAAAGGGGTCAAGTAACCTTTCCTTATGCAATGTCCGCAGTCTATTTTCACTAATATGACCAAGTCCGCAGTGCCACAGGAAAGTGAGATTTTCATCATCCCTTTTTATTTTATTAGTATGTTCAATTTGTAGTAAATTATGCTCTACGTCACATACATACAGACCATTGTTTAAAATACCACTTCCATAAAGAACGTTATCTCTAAGAATTGAACATTTATTATTCTGAATAACAAACGAAAATTAAGCCAAGTCTAACATGGAATAGAAATAATATTCCTCACAATCGAGGGAACAAAATAACAATTATTTAGAACAATAGTCTTGCCCATAGGCATATGTAAATGAAATGATCCTACAGCTTCAGCAGCAACTCTTGCTCCATTTTCCATCCGTAGAATCACCTCCTCTTCTTCAAGAGTCCTACTTCTCCTTAGTCCCTGCAACAAATTGCAAATATGAGAACCACAGGAGGTATCTAATACCCAAGTAGAAATTTGACTTAGTGACATATTAACTTCGATCATGAACATACCTAAATCAGAAGCGGTAGTCTCACTACCCTTCTTCTTCTTCAATTCTGCAAGGTAAACCTTGTAGTTCCTCTTCCAGTGCCCCACCTTGTTACAGTGAAAGCAAATAGCTTTGCTCTTGGGGTCTTCAGCATTTGGTGGAACCGGCTTTTTCTCATCTACTTTCTTCTTCTTGGAAGGGTTCTTCTTCCTTTTCTTAGGATTGGAACCGTCACCAATTAGAAGAACAGAACTCTTCTTAGGGGGAAATTCGATTCCGCAGTCTTCAACATGTTATGGAGTTCAGGCAGGCTGACATCCAGCTTATTTATGTGAAAGTTCACAACAAACTGCGAGAACGAACTCAGAAGTGATTGCAAGACCAAGTCTTGGCTCAGCTCCCCATCCATGGCAAAACCAAGTTGTCCAAGACGTTCAATCAAATTGATCATCTTAAGTACATGGTCATTCACAGATGATCCCTCAGACATCCTACAACCGAATAGCTCCTTCGATATCTCATATCGAGCTGTCCTCCCTGCCACATCATACAACTCTTGTAGATGCATAAGGATAGTGTGAGCATCCATATGCTCATGTTGCTTCTGTAGCTCAATGTTCATGGAAGCTAGCATGATGCATTGAGCAACATTTGCATCATCTATCCACTTACGATACATAACATGTTCATCATTATGTGCATCGCTAGCAGGTTCAGCAGGCTTAGGTGAGTCAAGCACATATTCCAGCTTCTCAACCCTGAGAACAATTCTCAAGTTTCAAAGCCAGTTAGCAAAATTAGGACCAGTCAACTTGTGAGCATCTAGTATACTCCGGAGTGATAGTGTAGAAGACATAACGAATATAATAAATCTGTAAATGATGAACACATAACAACACTTAGAAAATATTCAATTTCATTTCAAAACACTATATGAATCGGGTCTTTATTCATTAGTGGCTCCCACTAATTTTTCTAATTTATACAACCCCTAAGTGAAAATTAAGCATTCATAATGCTAGTGGGAATAGGGATCCTAAATTCCATCACACAACCTCGGCTATAGCACGAAACGTCATGTGATGTTCAATAGGCAGACAACTCTTGTCAATTACATCTTATGTTATTCCCTAATAAAACTTTAGCCTCTTGAATAATTGAGTCACGGATGTAGCACGACAAATTCAATATTCTAAGTCAAGTCTAACCCAACATTTCGTACAATTGAATCAGTCTCTAACGGCCCACGGCTGTAACACGTAACGACCTTTAGATTCTAATTCATTGTACACATCTCTATGTAATAGATAAGTATTTCTTATTTTGAAATCAAAGCCCTCGACTGTAGAACGAAACGACAATGATTTAAAAATAAGAACCACTTTCTACCATGTTGGAAGGCTATGACCGACACAAGCCCGTTGTGTCATTGGCCAATTACTACTTGATATTATTTAATTTTAGAGGGATTATATTATGTTACAATTAAAATCATATTATAAAGAGATTCTTCCTTTTAAATTAAATATTTCAAATCAATAATCAATAATCAGATGATTCCCAGATCGGGGGGAGCATTGTCAAGAGGCGTCACTTAATACCCCTTTCTTACAGATAGAAATCTGCTTTTGACAGAATCATTGTCACACCCCCAACTTAAATAGCGAAATAAATATAGCTATTACATCTTTTTAATGAAGAATACACAACCAAAATCCAAGATCTTACAGTTTAGGGTTTGGAACAGCCCAACACTACCAACTATTACATCTGATTACAAATACCGAGTCCTCACACAACTATTATTACTTATTCTACCTGAGCTCGAACATAAGCATCAGCATCACAGGTCTTACGGGCAGTCTGCTTGAATCTAACCATAGCTGCTAGCTGTAATATAAGGGTAAAGCAAGAAGTGAGCCAAAAGCTCAACAAGTGCTAATAGTACAACGCAAAACATAAATCGAGATATACCTTTAGGATTGATAATGGAAAGACATAATCAATGATAACGAGAGATAAAACTTATGTGAGTTGGCATCATTTTGCTTGCATCAAAACAAATTTTAAAAATCATTCTTAATCAAAATCATTTTATGACGCTACGGATTACAGCCGGTGATCAGCCGCGAAGTAATCCCGAACATCGCTGGGTTCTAAAACATTATTGGGAATCCCTAGGCAACTTTTAAGCCTAATATAAGTGTGGAAAGGACTCGCGTCTCAGTCCAGATCCACCATTCAAAGAAAACATTTATCCCCCTTTGGGACTGAAAAATCCACATTTTAATCATTTTAAAAACTGATGCCGATTTATGACAAAATCTCTTTCGACTGTAATCATTTTTATCAAGGGATTATAGATCAACTTGAAACACTGGAAATATGACACTAAATCTCAGGGCCATGATCCACTAGACTTTACTATATTAGGGTAATTGAGAGGTTTCCATAAACAAGAACTTTGACAAGGAAATTGAGCAAGGCTATTGGATAATATGAAAGAGTAATGCCAAACTAGGCTTAAAGCAATGGTTGTAGACAAGGTATAGGTATTAGAACATCAAGAAGATAAGCATCACTGGTTCCAATAGGATAGAGGTGTTAAAATATAAAGAAAGTGATCATCAGCTCAAGATATAACAGGGTATCAAGCTTTTAGGGTAAGGATAGGGTTATCAAACAATCATGAATGAATTTAAGAAATGATTGGCTTTTAGGTATCAAGATAAAGTTTCTATCGAGGTTATTTCAAGAGTTGAATCAAAGCATCAGGGTGCAATATCAAGATTTCTCAGGGATCAATAGCATGATAATCAAAAGGATCAATAAGGTATTATAACAAATCTCTATTTTATCATGGCATTAAACTTTGAACTACTTGCAATACGTACTCGAGGGTTCATGGCATCTCTATGTAACTCATAGATAAACAAAAGATACGCTTGATTTAAATATATCAAAATGACTCAGGATAATTGCATCGATATATATATGAACTGTTTACAGTAAATACGAAGGTCAAGTTGAATCACTTGCCTTGAGATAGACTGGTCTGGTCTGACTGGTAGGAGCAACAACTGGAGCTTCACTCGACTTTTATGGCAAGTTTTCCCTCATCTCGAGATCCTACATAAATAATAATAATCCTCATTATAATATATTCTTACCATCTTAACCTATTTACAACCCGAAATTAAACATGGATGGCACTTAGGCCTATACGCACTTAATTCATATCCACCATTATATTTTCAAATGTACACACGTAGCCACATAATCACATATCGTATATTAATACCAAATAACATCATATACACCATAATGCCACACTAGGCTTGAATGATCTCGACTCACCACTTAAGTCACTTGGTCGCTAACTAAACAAAGTCTTCAAATTTGGGCTTCCTAACTCAATGTGCCTTTCCTAAATTATCCAAAACCTATTGACCCTCACTTGTGCCTTTTTCTCTACTGACCTTATACTATCTTACAACTATGGTGGTTGACCTAATACTCACTTCTAAGTGTTCTAAAACTATGTGATAAGTGAAAGTGCTCACTGGTGCAAATTTCAGAATGGTAACTAAGGTTTCTTGAGTGCATTAGACACTCTTAAACTACAAGTTTTTCTTCAAAATTTTTACACAAGACTCTCCTGACCTAAGGGCATCTCACAAGCTTGATGTGGCTCAAAGGCCTGGCTTGGGCCTTCTTGGGCCTAAGCTAAAAGTCCAAGGTTCCCCTGTTTTTCTGGGCAGAAAATGCCCTGACTTGAATTAACTTGTGACAAATGGTTCTAGCTCATATCCTATGAACTATGGTTGGAAAAACTTCTCTGACATACCCTCTAACTAAGGCCCAATTGGGCCTAATGAGGGCCTACCCATGACATGGCCAAATCTCCCTATTTCTAAGTTGCAACAAAACTGTCCCCTGCTGGACAGATTTTGTTATTCTACTTGTGCACCTAACCAAATGACATGCAAACCTCCAACCAACTCCTAAAACCTATTATATACTCCCCATACTAACTTCTGGTAGCTTGGGCCTCAAAGTGCACATCAATGACATGGTCAAAACTCACTCTAAACCTCAGGGTATTAAACTGATTTTTCTGCAGAAACTATAACTCTCATTTTTCCAAGGTTTTGACTTGACAACTCAACTAACAAAAACTCAATACTTAAACCAAGACTTATACATGGTAATCTACTGAACTAACTCCTTTATTCTCAAAATAACATTGGGTGAGATCATCCATGCCTAAAAACAACAACATGCAACTAAATATATAACATGCAACTCATGGAAAGCACATAACAAGATTTCGGCTAGGCATAAAGTTGTAAATGCTTGCAAAATCGACTTGCACCTAATACTTATCCTTAATAATTATGAAATATAACTCCTTTTAAGTATTAATAAGAAATTCATCATGGAAACAATCTATTTAAGCACATCTATTTCGAATTTTATAGATAACAACATGATTTCGAAAAGAATAGCATGCAAAACATGGTTGATCATCATTTTAATGTCTTAAAACTAGCATGCATGGCTAAACATAAATTTATAATGAGATTTCAGTAGCATGCAAAGGATTTTAAAGCATGATATCTCCATAAAACACTTAGTTAGCACATATACATAATATATCTCATAGAGAGCTCTTGAATTCACAAGAATCAAGAGTTTCTCTTTGGAGATCACACAAAACTACACATGCAACCATGAAACTTCATCTTCCAAATCACAAAACTCTTGGGAAGTATATAAAATAAATGTAGGTGAAAGAATTACACTAGGGAAGATGAGAAATGGAATGAAAAATGGAAGGGAGTGGGGGAAATGGGGTTCGGCCGAGAGCAAAAGGGAGGGAGGGGAAGAGAGAAATTTTTGTGGTGTGTTGGAGTGTGAAATGATGAATGACTTCTCTCCACTTTGATTTGTTTGTTTTATGCTATTTGGTTGACAAGTAATGAGTGGAAGTGAGAACTTACAAAAATGTCCCTTGGCTAAAGTTAGGCCATTTTGCATGCAAGGCTAAGGTAGTAATTTGGTAATAATCAAATGAGTTAGTGGGGTTGGAAAAGTCTTATTTGCCCTTTGAGAGAATAGAAAGAGAGTTTGCATGCAAGGTTATTCATGTAATTTGATAATTATAACAAATAAAATTTGTAAAGATTTATTTTTATAAAATAAAATACAAGTTCAAAAATTATAAAATTTATACCATAAAATAACTTGTATTTTTAGAGACTTTATAAAATCATTTTCAAAATTTGTGATCAAAATGCCTTTTAAAAGAAGATTTTTCCAAAGCTTAGAATATTCCTTATAAATCAAAAATAAAGAAATTAAATAAACTCTTGCTTTGAAAAATCATATACTACCCAAAGCAAATTTATAATGCAGAAATTTTCACTCACACAAACGTACAATCATTGAATATATTTTCATTTAACTTAATATTATACCAAATTCACAAATAATATTATATAAAATGCCGGTCGTAACATCCTCTCCCCCTTAAGGGATTCTGTCCCCAGAATCTAAGAGAACAGATGAGGATACCGGGAACGCATATCAGACTCTAACTCCCAAGTCGACTCTTCGACCTTAGGGTTCTTCCAAAGTACTTTTACTAACTTTACTGACTTATTTCTAAGACTCTTTACTTGCCAGTCGAGTATTTTAACCGGTTGCTCCACAAATGACAGGTCTGCCTGAATTTCTACGGGTTCATATTCTATCACATGGCTAGTGTCAGGATTATATTTCTTAAGTAACGACACATGGAACACGTTATGCACATGCCGATACTGAGGTGGTAAGGCCAACTCGTAGGCCACCTTTCCTACTTGACTCAAAATCTCAAAAGGACCTATGTATCTAGGTGCTAACTTTCCTTTCTTGCCATATCTCATCAACCCTTTCCTAGGTGACACCTTTAGCAACACAGCTTCGCCAATTTGGAATTGAACATCCTTACGCGCTGGATCCGCATACTTCCTCTGTCTATCTTGAGCAGCAAGCAACCTTTTCTGAATTAACTTGACTGAGTCATGCAACTGTTGTACCAATTCTGAGCCGAGAATTCTTCCTTCTCCTACTTCATCCCAACTTGTTGGTGATCTACATTTTCGCCCGTACAAAGCTTCATATGGTGGCATGCCGATACTGGAATGATAGCTGTTGTTATATGAGAATTCAATCAATGGCAGGTGGTCGTCCCAACTTCCTGCAAAATCGATTGCACAACTGCGCAACATGTCTTCGATTGTTTGAATCGTCCTTTCGCTCTGACCATCAGTCTGCGGGTGATACGCCGTGCTCATTTTCAACTTCGTGCCAAGACATTCCTGGAATTGCTTCCAGAATCTCGAGTTAAATCGGGGATCTCTGTCTGAAACTATTGATACGGGTACTCCATGCCTTAATACGATTTCGTGCATATACAGATGAACCAACTTGTCCAGTGACGACTTCTCATTTATTGGAAGGAAATGCGCCGACTTCGTAAGACGATCAATTATAACCCATATTACGTCATGTCCGGATTTTGTTCGCGGTAGTCCTACTATAAAGTCCATAGCGATATTTTCCCATTTCCATTCTGGAATCTTCAGGGGCTGAATTAATCCGCTTGGTCGTTGATGTTCTGCCTTTACTTTCTGACAAGTATAACACTTCGCAACCCATTCTGCCACGTCTCGCTTCATATTTGGCCACCAAAAGTTCTTCTTTAAGTCTTGATACATCTTGGTGCTTCCCGGGTGGATTGAAAATTTCGAATGGTGGGCTTCATGGAGGATCTTATTCTTTAATTCAGGTACATGAGGAATCCATATTCTGGATGAAAACCTTAGTATTCCTTGCTCATCCCTTTTAGTATTAATCTCTTCTCCAGATAACTGATTTTTCTCTTTTTCCATTACTTCCTCTTGACACTTCTTTATCTTTTCCATTAGTGTTGGCTGAAAGGTCATTGCACGACAAACTTCTTTGACTTTCCCATAAGCACAAAGTTCCAATTCAAATTTTCCGATTTCTTCAGATAACTCTTTTGATGTTATCATCATATTCAATCTCTCCTTCCGACTCAGCGCATCGGCCACTACGTTCGCCTTTCCAGGATGGTAATTTATCGAATAGTCATAGTCCTTGATCAATTCCAGCCATCTCCTCTGCCTCATATTGAGCTCTTTCTGAGTAAAAATGTACTTTAAACTCTTGTGATCTGTGTAGATTTCACACTTCTCTCCATAGAGATAGTGTCTCCAAATCTTGAGTGCGAACACTATGGCGGCTAGTTCCAAGTCATGCGTCGGATACTTTAACTCGTGCGGCTTCAACTGTCTTGACGCATATGCTATTACCTTACTGTGTTGCATCAACACACAACCCAAACCCTTATGTGAAGCGTCGCTGAATATTACAAAATTCCCTTGATCATCTGGAAGTACCAACACCGGAGCTGTTACCAACTTCTGTTTTAACTCTTGAAAGCTATTTTCACATTCTGCACTCCATTCAAACTTTTGATTCTTTCTGGTTAACTTGGTCAATGGCGTGGCGATCTTCGAGAAATCCTTGACGAATCTTCTATAGTATCCGGCCAATCCTAGAAAACTTCGCACTTCCGTAGGAGTCTTTGGCCTCTCCCAACTCATAACTGCCTCAATCTTCGCCGGATCCACTTTAACTCCCTCATTTCCAATAACATGCCCCAAAAATTGAACTTCCTTTAACCAAAACTCACATTTGGTAAACTTGGCATACAACTTCTCTTGTCGGAGTATCTCCAATGCTATCCAGAGGTGCTGCATATGTTCTTCTTCCGACTTAGAATAAATAAGGATGTCATCAATAAATACCACGACAAATTTATCCAAATACTTCTTAAATACTCGATTCATTAGATCCATAAATGCGGCCGGAGCGTTGGTCAATCCAAACGGCATTACTAGGAATTCATAATGCCCATATCTGGTCCTAAATGCGGTCTTGGGAATATCTTCTTCCTTGATCTTTAATTGATGGTATCCCGATCTCAAATCAATCTTCGAAAAGCATTTTGCTCCCGTTAACTGATCAAAAAGGTCATCTATCCTTGGTAGCGGGTAGCGGTTCTTGATCGTTACTTTATTCAACTCCCGGTAATCTATGCATAGATGCATACTCCCATCTTTCTTCTTCACAAAGAGAACAGGTGCTCCCCATGGCGACGTACTTGGTCGTATTACTCCCTTATCCAATAATTCTTGTAGCTGGCTCGCCAACTCTTTCATTTCTGCTGGTGCCATCCTATACGGAGCCTTTGAAACTGGTTCCGTGCCTGGAGCAAGGTTGATCTCGAACTCAATTTGTCGATCTGGTGGTAAGCCTGGTAGTTCGTCGGGAAACACATCGGGGAACTCATTAACTACAGGAATATCTTCCATGTTGGGGCTGCCTCTCTCTGAATCCACTACATATGCTAGGAACGACTCACAACCTTTTCTAAGTAACTTCTTAGCCTGAATAATTGTAAGAAATAGTTGCCCTTGCCTCTGCCCCTTAAATACTACCTTCTCTCCACTCTTCGTCTTTAAATACACTCTCTTGGTCTTATAATTTATCTGAGCGCTATTCTCTCCTAACCAATCCATTCCTAAAATTATATCAAACTCTCCCAGCTTGAAGAGTATCAAGTCGGCTGAGAACTTATATCCCGAAATATCAATCTCACATTTTGGACAAAATTGATTCACAGGAATCTTCTCTTGGTTCGCAATTACCACATTTACTACCTCACTCATAACCGTTTTATCACATTGGAGCTTATCAACAAAAGATTCTGATATGAAAGATCTTGTTGCTCCCGAATCAATCAATACTTTAGCTTTGACATTATCGAGTAAAAGTGTACCTGCTATCACCTCAGAATTCTGAACAGCATCTTTCATCTCTAGATCAAATGTCCTTGCTGTTGCTTGCGGGGTTGGTGCGGGTGGTGGAGGTAACGCCAATACCTCAGCTGGCACGCTTGCACTGGTACTTGCCACATTCATCAGAGCTCTGACTGGTCCTGTTGCCTTACACGCCCTAGCCATGTGTCCAGTCTTCCCACACTTGTAACACGTAACTCCTGGCTTCGGCATCTTGCACTCGTTTGCCAAATGTCCCTTCTGATTGCACCTATAACAGGTCATACTCAGCTTATTGCATACTCCGGGGTGCCTTCTTCCACAGTGCTTGCATTCTGGCCTCTGGAACCTGTTTTCTCCAACTTGCCCTTGGCTTGCCTGATTGTTCCCTTTTAATTCTTGCCTTTTGCCCAAATTTCCCTTCCTTTGAAAATTTCCGCCCTTCTGGAAACCAATCCTCTTTACATTCCGATCTTGCGAACTTCCAGCTTCAGACTTTTCTCCATAAAATGGAACCTTCCTCTTCTTGTTATCCCTCTCTTTCCTTGACTGCATCCCATTATTCTCAATCAGAGCAGCTTTCTGTACTACTCCCGCATAAGTTTCAAGCTCAAACATAGCCACCCTATCTCTGATCCAAGGCTCCAATCCTTGCTGAAATTTCTTTGCTTTTTCCTCCTCAGTGCTGGTATACTTTGTCACAAACCTTGACAACTCAGTGAACTTCTTCTCATACTCCAATACAGTCATGTTCCCTTGCTTCAACTCAAGAAATTTTAGCTCCATCTGATTCTGCATGTACTTAGGGTAATACTTGTCCAGAAATAACTTTTTAAATCTCTCCCAAGAAACCTGCTGAGTGACTTCCATAGCTTTTACTGATTCCCACCAATAGATGACTTCTCCCTTCAAGAAGTAAGTGGCATACGGCGTCTTCTGATCGTCTCCTAACTGTACCAACTCAAAAGCCCTTTCCATCTCCTTGATCCAGGTGTTTGCTATCACTGGATCAGTGGTATCATGAAATACAGGTGGATTCACATTCTGAAAAGCTTTGAAAGTGACAATTTGTCTAGGTGGTACTGGTGGTTCAGGTGGTTGGTGTGGCTCACGGTTATCTTGGTTTTCAATTCGTTGTTGAAGGGTTAGTTGTTGTTGAGCTATAGCATTGGTTTGCTGTTGCAAGGTTTCCAGTAGTCGAAGAATATTTGGGTCTGTGGTGAAGGTGGTTGTTGGGTTCTTCTTTTTGGGAGGCATGATCCTAAAATAAGAGTTGTGTCATAACAAATATGAATGATAAAATGATTCGAGGGTATCGCATGGCATTCTCATTTACATATGGGGTCAAGTTTCCAAATTAAGCAGATATGATGATAAAAACATAAAATAACAGTTGAGAGCAAATGGAACAATAGCACATAATTATTGAAATTTTTAAAGGTCACAGTACATAGGATTGGGACATAGTCTGATTCTAGGAATAACAGGCTTATTTAAAGGAAAGACGGAAACAACTGGGGATTCCATAGAGTCTGATAGTACAACAACATGAAAGGTAAATGGAAAGAACTAAGGCTCCACTCCATCTGAACGGGGCTTGGTAGTCTTTTCCTCTCGAAGCGTCTTCACAATGCTCTGGAGCTCATCCGCCACCATCTGAATGACATACTGGCTGGTACGGTCCCGGTGTGCTGGCATCTCCTCAAGCTTAGTGTTGACGTACTGAACCAAGGTCTCAAGTCTCGCAATCATCTGCTCCTTGGGCTTCCCTTCGTAGTTTCGGCTGTCCGGATACACGTTCTTCAGTCGGTCTATCAGTCGGTCGTACTTGCCCT
This sequence comes from Apium graveolens, assembly GCF_009905375.1. Taxonomy (NCBI): domain Eukaryota; kingdom Viridiplantae; phylum Streptophyta; class Magnoliopsida; order Apiales; family Apiaceae; genus Apium; species Apium graveolens. The sequence goes on along the minus strand of NC_133650.1, from coordinate 129,961,873 downwards.
GAAGCATGTCGAACTTGCGCCTCAACTCAGCATACACGGAGAAAGCAATAGTATCGTCCGACCCAGAGGATGACGAGGAATGCGCCCTTTGCTGACAACCAATAAGAGGAGTATTAATAATAATTTACTTAACCTACTCTCTCGCATAATATCTATAACCTACACACAAATCCTATAACCTATTTGGGCTGTCCAGGGACTCTAAACCGTAGCTCTGATACCAAAACCTGTCACAAACCTGTCACACCCCCAACTTAAATAGCGAAATAAATATAGCTATTACATCTTTTTAATGAAGAATACACAACCAAAATCCAAGATCTTACAGTTTAGGGTTTGGAACAGCCCAACACTACCAACTATTACATCTGATTACAAATACCGAGTCCTCACACAACTATTATTACTTATTCTACCTGAGCTCGAACATAAGCATCAGCATCACAGGTCTTACGGGCAGTCTGCTTGAATCTAACCATAGCTGCTAGCTGTAATATAAGGGTAAAGCAAGAAGTGAGCCAAAAGCTCAACAAGTGCTAATAGTACAACGCAAAACATAAATCGAGATATACCTTTAGGATTGACAATGGAAAGACATAATCAATGATAACGAGAGATAAAACTTATGTGAGTTGGCATCATTTTGCTTGCATTAAAACAAATTTTAAAAATCATTCTTAATCAAAATCATTTTATGACGCTACGGATTACAGCCGGTGATCAGCCGCGAAGTAATCCCGAACCTCGCTGGGTTCTAAAACATTATTGGGAATCCCTAGGCAACTTTTAAGCCTAATATAAGTGTGGAAAGGACTCGCGTCTCAGTCCAGATCCACCATTCAAAGAAAACATTTATCCCCCTTTGGGACTGAAAAATCCATATTTTAATCATTTTAAAAACTGATGCCGATTTATGACAAAATCTCTTTCGACTGTAATCATTTTTATCAAGGGATTATAGATCAACTTGAAACACTGGAAATATGACACTAAATCTCAGGGCCATGATCCACTAGACTTTACTATATTAGGGTAATTGAGAGGTTTCCATAAACAAGAACTTTGACAAGGAAATTGAGCAAGGCTATTGGATAATATGAAAGAGTAATGCCAAACTAGGCTTAAAGCAATGGTTGTAGACAAGGTATAGGTATTAGAACATCAAGAAGATAAGCATCACTGGTTCCAATAGGATAGAGGTGTTAAAATATAAAGAAAGTGATCATCAGCTCAAGATATAACAGGGTATCAAGCTTTTAGGGTAAGGATAGGGTTATCAAACAATCATGAATGAATTTAAGAAATGATTGGCTTTTAGGTATCAAGATAAAGTTTCTATCGAGGTTATTTCAAGAGTTGAATCAAAGCATCAGGGTGCAATATCAAGATTTCTCAGGGATCAATAGCATGATAATCAAAAGGATCAATAAGGTATTATAACAGATCTCTATTTTATCATGGCATTAAACTATCATGAAAGACTTTTGAACTACTTGCAATACGTACTCGAGGGTTCATGGCATCTCTATGTAACTCATAGATAAACAAAAGATACGCTTGATTTAAATATATCAAAATGACTCAGGATAATTGCATCGATATATATATGAACTGTTTACAGTAAATACGAAGGTCAAGTTGAATCACTTGCCTTGAGATAGACTGGTCTGGTCTGACTGGTAGGAGCAACAACTGGAGCTTCACTCGACTTTTATGGCAAGTTTTCCCTCATCTCGAGATCCTACATAAATAATAATAATCCTCATTATAATATATTCTTACCATCTTAACCTATTTACAACCCGAAATTAAACATGGATGGCACTTAGGCCTATACGCACTTAATTCATATCCACCATTATATTTTCAAATGTACACACGTAGCCACATAATCACATATCGTATATTAATACCAAATAACATCATATACACCATAATGCCACACTAGGCTTGGATGATCTCGACTCACCACTTAAGTCACTTGGTCGCTAACTAAACAAAGTCTTCAAATTTGGGCTTCCTAACTCAATGTGCCTTTCCTAAATTATCCAAAACCTATTGACCCTCACTTGTGCCTTTTTCTCTACTGACCTTATACTATCTTACAACTATGGTGGTTGACCTAATACTCACTTCTAAGTGTTCTAAAACTATGTGATAAGTGAAAGTGCTCACTGGTGCAAATTTCAGAATGGTAACTAAGGTTTCTTGAGTGCATTAGACACTCTTAAACTACAAGTTTTTCTTCAAAATTTTTACACAAGACTCTCCTGACCTAAGGGCATCTCACAAGCTTGATGTGGCTCAAAGGCCTGGCTTGGGCCTTCTTGGGCCTAAGCTAAAAGTCCAAGGTTCCCCTGTTTTTCTGGGCAGAAAATGCCCTGACTTGAATTAACTTGTGACACATGGTTCTAGCTCATATCCTATGAACAATGGTTTGAAAAACTTCTCTGACATACCCTCTAACTAAGGCCCAATTGGGCCTAATGAGGGCCTACCCATGACATGGCCAAATCTCCCTATTTCTAAGTTGCAACAAAACTGTCCCCTGCTGGACAGATTTTGTTATTCTACTTGTGCACCTAACCAAATGACATGCAAACCTCCAACCAACTCCTAAAACCTATTATATACTCCCCATACTAACTTCTGGTAGCTTGGGCCTCAAAGTGCACATCAATGACATGGTCAAAACTCACTCTAAACCTCAGGGTATTAAACTGATTTTTCTGCAGAAACTATAACTCTCATTTTTCCAAGGTTTTGACTTGACAACTCAACTAACAAAAACTCAATACTTAAACCAAGACTTATACATGGTAATCTACTGAACTAACTCCTTTATTCTCAAAATAACATTGGGTGAGATCATCCATGCCTAAAAATAACAACATGCAACTAAATATATAACATGCAACTCATGAAAAGCACATAACAAGATTTCGGCTAGGCATAAAGTTGTAAATGCTTGCAAAATCGACTTGCACCTAATACTTATCCTTAATAATTATGAAATATAACTCCTTTTAAGTATTAATAAGAAATTCATCATGGAAACAATCTATTTAAGCACATCTATTTCGAATTTTATAGATAACAACATGATTTCGAAAAGAATAGCATGCAAAACATGGTTGATCATCATTTTAATATCTTAAAACTAGCATGCATGGCTAAACATAAATTTATAATGAGATTTCAGTAGCATGCAAAGGATTTTAAAGCATGATATCTCCATAAAACACTTAGTTAGCACATATACATAATATATCTCATAGAGAGCTCTTGAATTCACAAGAATCAAGAGTTTCTCTTTGGAGATCACACAAAACTACACATGCAACCATGAAACTTCATCTTCCAAATCACAAAACTCTTGGGAAGTATATAAAATAAATATAGGTGAAAGAATTACACTAGGGAAGATGAGAAATGGAATGAAAAATGGAAGGGAGTGGGGGAAATGGGGTTCGGCCGAGAGCAAAAGGGAGGGAGGGGAAGAGAGAAATTTTTGTGGTGTGTTGGAGTGTGAAATGATGAATGACTTCTCTCCACTTTGATTTGTTTGTTTTATGCTATTTGGTTGACAAGTAATGAGTGGAAGTGAGAACTTACAAAAATGTCCCTTGGCTAAAGTTAGGCCATTTTGGATGCAAGGCTAAGGTAGTAATTTGGTAATAATCAAATGAGTTAGTGGGGTTGGAAAAGTCTAATTTGCCCTTTGAGAGAATAGAAAGAGAGTTTGCATGCAAGGTTATTCATGTAATTTGATAATTATAACAAATAAAATTTGTAAAGATTTATTTTTATAAAATAAAATACAAGTTCAAAAATTATAAAATTTATACCATAAAATAACTTGTATTTTTAGAGACTTTATAAAATCATTTTCAAAATTTGTGATCAAAATGCCTTTTAAAAGAAGATTTTTCCAAAGCTTAGAATATTCCTTATAAATCAAAAATAAAGAAATTAAATAAACTCTTGCTTTGAAAAATCATATACTACCCAAAGCAAATTTATAATGCAGAAATTTTCACTCACACAAACGTACAATCATTGAATAAATTTTCATTTGACTTAATATTATACCAAATTCACAAATAATATTACATAAAATGCCGGTCGTAACAATCATCGTTTCTCTCAATATTGAAAATTAATATTTAATTACGTGTTTCATAAACACAAGAATCTCATGATTGTATTCATAATATTATTATTAAGGCAAGAAACGATTCATATTGTAGATTTTCTAGAGCACGCCTTATATTGATTTAAGTTCACCTAAATCTATCATCGCATGGTAAACATAGGCATATATCTCATATATAAAATTAAATAAACAAGTAAATGTAAAGTGCAATAAAGTAAATGTGTTTGGTTATAGCCCCATCCTATGTGATCTTTATCAAGCTCATGATAAAGATCAAGGTCAATCTAATATGGTGATGGAAATAAATACAACTACTTATTACATAAGTCTTCTTCTTTGTTTAGACTTCTTGTATGCCTCGTCTTCTTCTTTGTATCACTTCCATTGGATAGCCTTCTTGAGTCTTCAATTACATTATATGATTGAAAGTAAAACTAATCTAATGAACTTACAAGAATAACTCGAGTTACATTCGAGATTTATAATTACAAAGATTGACGACATGCAAGTCGTATTCAAAACCAAAACCAAAACCATTACACTAAGGTCGAAAGGCCATAAACATCCACCATGCTCCTACAACACATAAAAGCATGTTAAAACACATAATCTGATCTTAACATATCATATTATCCATGATATAATCATAAAAAAAAATAAGACAAAAATCCGAAAAATCAGAATCAAATCAGAAAAACAAAAATCACTGTTTACGGGCAGTAACTGACGTCAAACGCCTTACAGACAAGTCGTTGATTGCTTTAGCTATATTTTTGTTCAGACGCTCGTTTACCTATGGAATAGGGTAATCGTTTGCGTAAATCGGACACCTGACCCAGATTTCAGCAAATCTGCAGCAGCCAATTCAGAATCTGTATCTAATATGATTCTCATAATTAGAACAAACATAAATCATGTATATATCAGTATATATACAGATTACATAAACATCTTATGATTATACAACTCACATGAATATCATATATTCAAAACCATACATATATAAGCATATTATATTAACATCAAATCATGGCGAATCACGTACATGCTCATATATCGAAAACAGTTAAACACATAAACGAATTAAAAACTTTTCGCAAGTAGCTCTGATGCCATTGAAGGGTTTTTAGCACATAAACGCGGCGAAAACGTAAATTTAAATCTTAAAAAAACCGAAACCCTCCGCAGGATCCATGCGAAAAATAATATTTAATTCATAGTTCAGTATGTTTACCTTAAAAAGCTTTACGTTAATGGAAAGATGCAGGTCTTTAATAGCGATCCAAGAACGATGAGCGGAGATCCCTAGCAGTTGCTCCTCAAGTGTGAAGCACTCCACCGGTATCCGCCAAGAGATCAATGTAATGGAGGAGGAGGAGGTTGAGAGAATTAGTTGCCTCCCTCTATTTCCACTTTAGAATTAGGTTTTTTTATTTGGGTTGAGGCAAATAGAGGTTATAATAGTATATTTATAGGCAAAATTTTCAGCTGAAAATTTTCCATAAAATATTATTATTATTAACCCTTTAATTGATTATTCTTATTAACCAATTAACTAATAATTAAAACACATTTTAATCATTAATCTATTTTCTAAGACTTTAGAAAAATAATTCTCTCACTTCATTTAATTTCCAAAATTAAATTCTTAATTAATAATATTAAGAATTAATTAAATCTTATTTAATCAATTATTAAATCTGCTAATTAATTATTTATTTCACAAATAAATAATTACCAGCCATTATTAATTAATTTTTCCACATTAAATCATTCTCTTTTATGGTGTGACCTTGTAGGTTCAATATTAAGCTGGTAGTAGAAATAAATAATAATAAAACTATTTTATCATTATTTATATAAATTCTCTAATTCATTAAATATGATTAATTAATAAATTAATCATATTTATTATACATCGTGAGGGATACTTCTCAGCATATCGCGACTATCCGGATAATACGAATTCACTGCTTAGAATACCAAGAACCTATTCAGTGAGTAGTTACCGTACAATCAATTCCTTCTACCCTGCGATGTCACAATTAAATACAAGGCATGAAACTTGTGTCAAGCCTATCTTATTTAATTATTTGCTTTCTCATTCACTATGCTTAGTTCTAATTAATGTAAATTAGAAACTTCTTTCTAATTTCATTCACTCTGGCCAGAGATTCCTGAACTAGCATAAGTGGATCAGCATTGAACATTATCTTCCTTCACTAGAAGGGGTAGATCCTTTATTGATCATACACTATCTTCGTGTAAAAATTTCTATACCCAGTAGAGCCCTTATAATTGTCCCTGGAGACTAAGAACTAAACCAAAGCATAGTTCAGTGTATACAAGATGACTATGATGACCTCAAGTCTAAGGATATTTGTACAACTATCACTATGTGAACAACTGCTGACACGTGAGTGAACTCCATCAGTTGTTCAGCTATGTGAGTCATGTTCAGTGAACTTATTCTATATTAAGCACCTACATACTAGCTATAATGTCACCACACAAATGTCTATGAGAACAGACATCCTTCATAATGAAGCAAGCATAGTATGTACCGATCTTTGCGGATTACTAATTACCAGTTAGTAATCCTACGATCATGAAATATTTAAGTTTAGAGTTATCATCTTTTTAGGTCTCATTATTATGATCTCATCATAATCCATAAAAATCTTTACTCTAAACTATGGTATATCTTATTTAAACACTTAAATAGATAAAGCCCGCAATAAAACCAAAACAAGTCTTTTATCAATATCAATGAAATCAAAACAGATTACATAAAAGTTATTCTTAAATCATCATACATGATTGGACTTAGGACACATCTCTTTCATCTATAAATATAATTTATGCCTTATATTGTTATATTTATTTGTTATATTACAATTTTATATTTATTAGTAGCATTTACAAAACAGTCAAGATCCTGAACATTTTTTTCCCGTATACCACCTCTCCAACAAAAGATGCATATATTAATATATCTAAATATTTACTAAGATAATCAATGTTAGTTTCTGATTTTATAGCAGGGCTTTTGATTGTGTGGCTGCAAAGTAAAGTGTAGCAAAGATATCCAAACATTTGTTTTTGTGCAAATCATTACATGTTTCCATGCATACATTTAAGCGTACGTCAAAAAAAATTTAAAAAAAATCCATGGTACACTGTGCTATGTTCAAACATATCCATATATTTTCTAAAGCATATTTTTAATGCCAAGAGCTTATAATTCATGTGGATATATTTAGTTGTTAGTAGGAACCAGATTGGTATTATATTACTTCACATGGATCTCTGGTATATAATAAATTTTGTCTGATTTTAATAGGTTATCCTCCACGATATTGGCCTTAATTATTTTAGGTTGATATAGATAGATGAGATGGTTGGGCTATCTACATGATCAGAAGCAGCAGTAGCTAACTGGAGATTGAATAAATATCCCTTGATTGAGAGATGATGGATGGAAGTTTGGGGAGTGTTGTCCTAAATACACATCTGAATCATGTGATGATGTATTCATTTATCTTATAAACAATGGTGAGGATGCATTCTACTATAATCATAAATTTCAAGGCCCGGAGATTGACCAACCCCATGTAAAAAAATCTATCGAAACCTTATGGATGAGTCTAACTTCTCTATTAGCTCTGAACTTAACATTGAAACGGACACTGCCATCATTTCCAATCTTAAGAATATTGGGTTTTATTGGCTTCACCTTTTAAGTAAGGGACACTGTCTACCTTTTTCTTGTTATCAAATTGATATTGTGGCCCTAAAGCAGGTGCAATATGTGTTTATAGAGTACATGAGCCAAGAATATAATTATATTTTTTTGTCAATTCCTGAACATTAATTTAGTAGTTTATATTTTTTATTCATAAGGTATAAAAACTATGATCAGTGGTATGTATATATGTCTATGGTGAGGAAGGTGCACTCTCAATGACAACAAAAGTGTGCCCGATGAATGCATCAAAAGGACTCCGTGTTGATGTAATTTTTGCACGCTGTGTAAAAGTTCTGTAGATATGTTAACAGATTAAGACAACTCCTATATTTAGTGCTAATACAAGATTGGCTTAGTTAGTTGATTTTTCTAACAATATGACGTGAGAAAGATCAACATATATTATTCTTTTCAAATTCTTAATTAGTTAGCGTATTGTGGATGAATGGTATTTATAGATGAATATTGTACAAGCATGTTCATTGCCAAATAATATATATTTGTGTGCTTCCAACTCCTTGAATTATTGTGGTGTGCTTGAATTGTTGGAAGATTACTCCAAGTAATATTTCATGATAAATTAAATAATGTGACATAGTTAGCTATGCATTTCTGAATCTTCTACCACATCAAGTGTCTATCTCCTTTGTATCAAATATATTATATATTGTAAAAGATTACACAATTCCATTCTCAAAATATGTTAAACTTCATCTTTTAATCAACATTTATGTGAGCCAACTTATCATCATGGTCCTTGCATATGTGTGATAATGTTAGCTGTTAACAAAACTTTTGTATTACAACTCTAATTCTAATAAATTTTAATTTAGGTCATCCAACAAAAAAGGTGTACTTTTTTGTTTGTTAAAGTAGGGGTAAAGTAGTGTAGGTTAAAAATTTTCAGAAAAAATTTTACATTTACTTTTGGATTTCTTTTTCTCTATTTCATTAGATATAGTAACGGATTGATTAATTTATCAATACTTAGTAAAGTAAATTAGAATTATCTAATATTTTTTTACAAACCTGATTGTCTTTTTATCAAATTTTTTATTCAGTATTTCATAAAATACGGTTCTTTTAGTATTGTGACATGAAATTTATCCACTTTATTTTATTTAACTAAGCACATTTATCCATTTTTAAATTTTGGAACTATGGTACCAGTTATGCTTTAGATTTGGTAAAAATAAGATCTTATAGCTTTATAATAAAAAAATAAAGTGAAAGTTTAAGTTGCTAAACAAAAATGCTAATATTAAATAAAGGTTAATTATTAAATTATATATTTTGTAAGACTACTGGATATATGAATTAAAATAATAGAAATTTTCTCATTTTTATAATCGTAACAAAATATTATGTGTAATAATATTTCTATATTTAAATTAGAGACAACGTCTTCAAATAAGATATATTATATTATTGTATAAGTAAACTAACAAATTTGAAAAAGTTATACTTTAAAAGATTTTTTTCATCTTATTTCCAAAAACAATTACATAAAAGAATTAGCTACACATAATTTATAAATATTATTATGAAGATTGTTAAAAAATGTAGATGAGGTTTTGATGTGTTTAATAATCTTATTTAAAAAAATATGTAACAACAAATTATATGATGTAAACTAATTCAAATAACTAAATAGATGATTACTAAATTATATATTTTTAAAGATATTTCAATACATATTTCATATCATAAAGACTTTTATATGTATATAGTCCCTATAAAAATGTTTTTCGCTCGAAAAAATTATTAATAATCAATACATTATTAAATATTAATATATTTATTATTTTAAGACAACTTGATTTATAATTTAAATAATAAAGACTTTCATAATTATATAATTATGGTAAAAATATTTTTATATTATACTTTTTGTAAAATAAAATGAGTGATGGCGATGTTTGAGTTATATATATTATATAATAAGATAATATAAACTTATAAATTTGTGAAAATTCTACTATATTATAATTTTTGAATTTCATTTTAAAAAATAAATAACTAAATAAGTGCGCAAAATTAACAAATATTATTTTTAAATTTACTAAAAAGGAGACATGAAATTATTATTCTAATAATTATACTTCAATAAAAATGTATTTATTTTCTTTATGTGATCCATCATAGAATTTATTTTTTGGTATAAAATAAAAAAACTTTTAATAAAAATTATAATAATAATTATTTTATTTTAAGATAAATAGGTGGAAGTAAAGTTCTTATATAAATATGATGTGGACTACATTAAAATTATTATGTTTAATAACAATTTGTTACGAGTAGTAAAAATAACTATTTAAATGATACGATTTTCAAAATTTACTCACCAGATCGAATATACTAAAAGGTTTGGCACTATTTTACAGAGTTATGTATTATACTTGATAAAAATAAGATTCAATTACTTTATAATAAAAAAATAAAATTTAATTTTGAGTTAATTAATAAAAAATGGTACTACTAATTATTACATCATATATTTTTTTAAAAAGCTTCATGCAAAAATTTAAATAACAAAGACTTTTACATTTTTATAGTTGTAAAAAAAATGTTTTCATATAAAACTATTTTTATAATGAAATATGAGACGACACTATGAAATGTTGTTTAGTAACATATATTGTAAAATCAAAGTAAACTTACAATTTTCTAAAAATTATACTCTGTTATGAAATTTTTAATCTTATTTTAAAAATTTATATAATTAAATCAACTATTCATAGTTGATAAATATTATTATCAAGATCATTGATATGTGACTGTTGCAGGGTTTTTGTTTTTGCAAAATTTAGGGAAGATTTCAATAATAATTTTAAATATACTAGATCGGGACAAACCCTCAATTGATCATGCAACCAGGTTGCAAAACAAATAAACAAGCTAATTAATTAACAGCTTTATTTCAGGGTTTGCTTAACTTATTGAATACAAAAATTCTGAAAATTAAAATGAATACAAAAATTCTGAAAATTAAAATGAAGATAGTGGTTTCCCGAGTAATACAACATGCATCTCCCTTGAAAACAGTAGCTTTTCACAATTGAGTATCACTTGATATTTTTACAACCTTCCAAACTCACCCCAACACCAACTATAAACCTGTCGAAACTGTTGTTGATGTGAGATATCTAGATATCCTAATACACCTTAACATTTTTAACACAACAATCACACCGCACAAATCAAGACACATCGCATAAAACGAGAAAATCAAACATACAAATAGTGACTCAAATAGAACGAAATGGAAAAAATCTAAAATTCAAAGATCTCGAATGGCTTCAAATTTTAATATGTTATTAAATTGAACTTTTGAATCCAAAGCTCTATTTTATTGAAGAACGAGCAAAAAAAATTGAGGATGTTTGTTGAAAGAAAATTATAAAATAAGAGAAAGTGTTATATGGATGGAGAAGGAGCGGCTATGTGAGATGAGTATACAATTAAATCTCAATAAATGAATACTCTTGAGATCGAAATATTTTATTTATTAATCGAGATTATTTATTTATCGAGATCAACAATACATTATTTATATTATATTGTTAACGAAAAAATATTTTTATTTGACGAGATTATTCGTTTATCGAATATTCATTTATTGAGATTCTAATGGAAGAGAGAGTGAGAGAGATAATTGAGTTGTGAAGAAAGGGATGGAGATGGATATGGAGATGGCTCGAAAGGGTGGAAAATGAGATGGGGCGACTAACTCTCGGGATAATAATATTTTTTTTGTGGAGTTGTAGGGTTTAATAATTCTTCTTTTTCAAAATAGTAATAATATTTTATTTAAGGTTGTTTATGTTGATGCAACAACAATTACATTAAAATTAATAATTAGTTTAGTGAAATCTAAAATTATTAACATATTGCTCTACAAACCTATTTCTAGATAAAAGACAACAAGTTTTTTGGGCAAAGCTTAGTACTTATAAATATATGACCGGGACAAAATTGAAATGATTGGAACTTAATTTTTAATTATAATTTATCATGAGTAGTAAAAAAAGTTTCTAAAAAATACAATTTTAAAAATCTCAAACAACGAGTATACAAAAAAATTGTAACTACTGTACTATATAAAAATATTTTCATTCTCACATAATAACACGTAATTCAAATAATTACACTTTACTCGCATAATTAATTCGCGAAAATTCCCAGTCGTTATATTTTTCTTCAATTTTGTAATTATAAAATGACCGAAAATCTAAAATTATTAACATATTGCTCTACAAACCTATTTCTAGATAAAAGACAACAAGTTTTTTGGGCAAAGCTTAGTACTTATAAATATATGACCGGGACAAAATTGAAATGATTGGAACTTAATTTTTAATTATAATTTATCATGAGTAGTAAAAAAAGTTTCTAAAAAATACAATTTTAAAAATCTCAAACAACGAGTATACAAAAAAATTGTAACTACTGTACTATATAAAAATAAGATTCGGTCATTTTATAATTACAAAATTGAAGAAAAATATAACGACTGGGAATTTTCGCGAATTAATTATGCGAGTAAAGTGTAATTATTTGAATTACGTGTTATTATGTGAGAATGAAAATATTTAAATAAATATTATATTCCAGTTTGACGTGTCAACTGGTATAAAGAGAATGATTGTGAAGCGTAGTTGAAAAAACTCAGCGTCGGGTCGCCAGTCAGGACGTGACCCGTTACGCGAAGAATGAGTATTAGTAAAAAGGAAAATTTTATGATTAAGTATATTTCATTACGATATGTGATATGTGAATCTATGTTGTTAACTATTAAGGTGCATGATTATGTGATTATATGCTTGTATGATATTATTTAGAATTTTAGAAAATAAGAAGTGCATTTAAATGCATTTTTATTTTTTTACGAAAAATAGTTTTTAAAATTATTTTTATTTATAAATTTTGAATTTGATTTTATTATATTCCTAAAATTCTAAGCTATTTAATGATGTCACTCTTGTAATTTATAGATTTATGGTTTTATTTATAAAAAGTATTCTTTGTAATTAATTAGTTTAATAATTATTAGATTACCTAATTGCCCTTGCATGCATTTCCACTCTCAATATAAGAGAAGGGTAATTGTGTCATTAACCACCCCACTATCTCATTTCCACTTAGCCAAATTACCTCTCTAGCCTTGCATGCATTTTGTGCTAGTAGTAGGAGAAGGATAGATTGGTAAATTCCAAAATCCACTAACTTTGCACATGGGAGAATCAATTTAAAAGCTTGTCATTTTACTCACCACTTCACTCATCTCATTTTTTTCCACTCTCTCCCCTCTCTTCTCTCTTTTTTCTCTCGGCTCTCTCCCTCTCTTTCTCTCCCTCTCACCCGAACTCTGTCTCTTTCTCTATCCTACATGCAACACCAAA